>NW_020955978.1:310163-385958 GCF_003031625.1 Empidonax traillii | reverse complement strand
CTTCAACTACCTGAAGGGAGGTTGTAGCCAGGTGGGGGTTGGGCTCTTCTCCCAGGCAACCAACAATAGGACAAGAGGACATGGGCTCAAGCTCTGCCAGGGGAGGTTTAGGTTAGATGTTAGGAAGAAATTCTTTACAGAGAGGGTAATCAAGCATTGGAACAGCCTACCCAGAGAGGTGGTGGATTCACCATCCCTGGAGGTTTTTAAGCAGAGATTGGATGTGGCCCTTAGTGCCATGATGTAGTAATTGGAGTTGGATCAGGGGTTGGACTTGATGATCTTGGAGGTCTTTTCCAACCCAATCAATTCTATGATTCTATGATTCTATGATTTGGTGCTTTTATTGAAAAAAAACCCCGCCTTTGTCATCCAGTTTTTCCTGGAAGACTGTGATGGACTTTAATCTCATGCACCAACCTGTTGAGTATCTGTGTAAGGATTAGTAAAATGCTGAATTGTGTATGTTGACTGTAGTGCAGCAGTGGCACATGACAAAATGATTGAACCCAGAAATCGTAGCTGGGGGCCAAAGGTCAAATTCTGCAGGTGTGCAGAAGGCTGGATATCAACCTGCTCGTGAGGTCCTTGCCAAGGTGATATCGGAGCCCTTTAGAGCATCCCATGAAGCAGGAAATCCTCATCTGTGTTTCACAAACAGTCCACCTCCTGCTTGCAGTAAGGAGCTGGTTCCACATGCTGGTTTTCCTCTTGTTGAATGGAAGAGATAGGCTAGAGAGGGATGAGTTGTGTGAATTAGCAGTAGCAGTGCTGTCTCTCTGCAGGGCCTACAGAAGAGTACTTGATCTGACTGCATTTGTAATTTAGACCTCCCTAAAGTGCTTTAAATTAGATGATGCCTTTTCATATAAGTGACTTTATCAACGTTACTCAAGGTTTGTGTAGCTGGAACAAGAGTGGGTCATTTACTTTTGACCAGCTCTGAGTGACTGAGAGCATCATCCCACACTACCACCTGCACCCTCACATGGGCTCTGAGTCCAGGTCTTTTAGGGAAGGGAATGTTATATATGAGGTGAGATATTATTTTTGTTGTTGTAATAGCAGAAACAGAAAAAAGTCAATGGCATGACATTTTCTTCCCATGTGCATATTAGACTGTTTTTATACTATACATTTGCCCCAAATACCATTTCCTCTTGTACTGTTTGTGTGACAAAAAGAAAATCTGAGAAACAAAATCCAGTTTTTGGGAGATGAAGAAAAATCTGAGCTTTGGGAATTAAATATTACAGAACTCAATATTAGAAATGCAGAATAAACAATGGGAATGCAACTCCCAGCAGGGAGTGAGGTGACCATTTGTACAACTCAAAGGCAAATTTTCCAAAGCCTTACATCCAAGATACACAAAACGAATGAATCCAGCTCCTGGCCCTGCTACATCTGTGTTGGTTGCTGGAGTGCAACAAAGAAACGTGGCACTTGCAGCACACACAGCTTTTGGGCCCTCCAAAAGGAACAAAATGATAAAAGTATTTTCATTCCTTTTTTTTTTCTTTTTTTTTTCTTTTCTTTTGCATGTCATGGCCAAGGGCCAATGGAAACTCACAGACTGCTCCATAATTCTTATTATTTTCTACAGAATTCATTCTTTGATGTGAAAACAATCTCCCAAGAGGGTCTTCCCCCATTTCTGTGTCAGGGGGTCTTCTTCAGCCAGGCTGACTTTGCCAGATAGTGGTTCATTTGAAGGGCTGCTTCCCAGCCATGTAAAGCACAGCTGAGGGTCACCATTCGAAATGTCAGACATGCAAATGGCACTGCAGTAGGGAGGTTTCAGATATGCACCATGTTTCCACCCCACATCCCAAATCCACCTCCCCTTGACACAGAGGCAGTATGTGCCAGTGTATTATAGGACAGGGAGCCTGGAACTAGATGATCTCTAAGGTCCCTTTCAACCCAAGCCTTTCCATGATTCTGTAATTCTGTGACAGTTGTGCAGTGGAAGCAAAGCAGGGAGGTTTACAGAGCTGTGGCTTCAGATCTGCCTCTGTCCTCACCACTGTGCTCGTGAGCAAAACTCAATGGCTCATTCCCCCTTGCTCTGCAAAGCTTCCTGTGACACAGATGTTGCTGTTATGGACCTCTCTGGAGAGTGGTGCAGTGATCTTATGGAGGGTTTGGATACTGCAGTCATAAATACCTTTTTGGATAATCTAGGCTACTTACCCAAATGTTATCTGTTATTTCAGAGGTAGTGATGGGATCTCCTTTTGCCAAAGCATTGCTCAAGAATCATTTTCCACACAGATTGCTTGTATCAGGAAATAGTGAGGTTTTTGCTGTTTCTTCTCTCATTCTATCCATTACATCTGTTGCAATGGCATTCTCTCCTGCTCTTGGAAGGAGGGAAAGGCCTTTTTGGTGGAGGAGGAGTAGATCTTTGCGTTTCCCCTCAATGGTCATCTGTGTCCTTCTCTCAGCCTGGTCGTATTTAAGTTTCCAGGAATCTGGTTTGAGTTCTTCTCATGATTCCACCTTTTACAATGGGGGCATCTCACACCACCTTCTCAGATGAGCATGTGTTTTTCAGTGTACCCATTTTCAGCCCCCATTAGCCACATCACCTTCCACAGTGCTGACACAGCATTGTCTTCCCTGTGAGTTATCCATGGTAGTGAGGTACCTAAGACTATTGGCTTAGTGGGAAGAGGTGATCAGAGCAGACTTCAAGGGGCCCCATAAATTATTTGCTTTTCCAAAGTGCTCACACTGCAAGTAGCCCTTAATGGCATCTCATAAAAAGCACTTCCTTTGTCTGCACAAACAATGCAACTGGAGAAGCATCTTCAAACCCCAGCATTGTCATGAAGTGAAATCCCGATTCCACTGAAGTTGATGGGAGTTCTGCCAGACTCTAGTGAGATTTGGGGTTTGTCTCCTTGTCTCACCAGCAAAACACAGACCTACCTGAGTCACTGGTGCTGTGCAACTGGTGGATAATTAACACAGATGATGAATGAGCTCCACGTAGTAACATTTTCCAGCTTTCTCTTTTTCTTCCTCCTGTGGTATCTTCCCTTACAGTATCAGATCTTTGCATTAAGCCACAAATTAGGAAGAAAACTATCGAATCAGGAGTACTCAACACTTATTTTGTAAGTTATCACAATATCCGATTGTGATAAAAGTGGTTAGCTGTGCATGACATTGCCATGAGGCTTTGTTGTTTCTTATGTAACATTTAGGAAGAACAAGCCAATTCCAAAATACGCCTCTTATTTTTATTACTATGTTTTTATTTAAAACTTCCAAACAGGGCTTGCAGGAACTGGATCTTGCAAGATATTACATTTATGCCTTTAAGGTTAATAATCTCTTTGAATTTTGGAAAACTTCTCTAGAATAGACAGATATTTGCGTGATTAAATGTGTGCACAGGAACAGACCCTGGTAAAAGTAAATACTTCTTCCCAATGGCCAGCTTTTCTGTGCTGTATCTGCTCCCCACATGCCTGCATTTACGTGATGTTTTGCTATTTATAATCAAATGGCCTTGGCAGAGGGACGGTATGCTAAACTCAGAGTTGGCAGAAAAGGAGGCTAATAATTGCAGTGAACTATGGTAGCTGAAATAGTACAATATGTGAGATTTGCTGGTATAATGATTCCACCCCAGCCTGTACAGTCCATTTATTCAGATTTCTCCAGCTTAATATACAGGTGACTTATGCTTTCCACTGGAAAAGTTGCTTATTTTTTAGTGTATCTTTCAGTGAGGTTTGCACTATTCATGGTGTGTTGCAAAGGTGCAGTGTTCTGCTTGATTGTTCCACTGATGACTTTTCAAAAAGGGCATGGAAAATAAAGGTAACTACAGAGTGGAGTGATTTTGCTGCAGCTTGATACATTTTAATGTTTCCCTGGCTCATATTAATGACAGCAATTAAGTTTATTAAATATATTGCCATGTCAGAACCCACATCCTGTTTAGGGCAGTGGCTCAGTCTGAGGTGATTAAGGGTGAGCAGCAGAAACCTGAGAATCTGTAGAATCATAGAAACACAGAATATCCTGAGTTGGAAGGGACCCACAAGGATTATTGAAATGTGCTCCCTGTCAGGTCAGACTGGGCCCTGCAGAGCCAAATTCAGCCTCCAGGCTCAGGTCAGAAGGAAAGAAGAGAGTGCTCAGAGGGCAAGGACAAAGTCCAACATTTAGGAAGCTAATACAGAAGTTGGAAGGGGTGCAATGAATATGTTGCTTCCCTTTTTGGACTGCATAAGGGACAGGGAGGTTGTGGCACCAGTTAGGCACCTGTGTCTGCAGGTACGAGCGTGGTCCTCGCCTTTCCCCGTTGCTTGTGCAAAGGGAGAGAGGATGCTTGGGACGTGCCGACGTCCATCCACGCCTACACTGAAGAATCACAAAGCTTTGGCAAGGGCTGAGCCTCTGCAAATTATGGCCGTGACCCTGAGTGTTTATTATGTGCCAGAGAGCACAATCCAGATAATAATTTCCACCCAGGGAAAGGACGTGGTTTACAGAGAGCTCAGTTCTCAGACGGTATTGTTTGAAGTGCGAAAAGGCCTTCCTGAAGGGAGCTGCTGATGTTTACAACATTAAATCAAACTCTTATCGAGTTCATCCCTGCACTCTATTTATTTTGGAACATCACTGATACAGTACGTGTGTGTGTATATTTATACACCCACATGCATGTACATGGAGATATAGATATATATAATGTGTGTGTGTGTACATATAGAAGAGTTATGATCCATCAGCATTATCCATTACAGCTAACTCCATGTTTCCTGTCATCCTACTGAAGAGCATTTCCAAGCACTGTTTGGCCAGCACAGCGTTTGAGTTGGCTGCCTTCAGTGTGAGGGCTCAGAAAATAATGGTAGATGAAAGACTTCGCCTGCTGTCGTGGGCAGGAGAATGAGACATATGCTTGCAGCATGCTAATAAAGAACTGGCCAAAAGGAAATTTACTGGTTTTGTCTTTGCTGGAGGTTCCCCTCAAAGCTTAGAAGTGGTATGGACAGATAAATTGGTGTGATAAGGTTGAACTCAGCTAGAGAGCTAAAATAAATTAGATACTGTGAAATAATATTTGATCATTAGATTAGATTCCTCTCATGTGCAGCATGAGATTTGTTATGCTTATTCATGAGAAATATCTTTCTTAGTTTCAGTGGACGCATTTGGGACGAAGAGTCATGACTCTTACTATCCAGTTCCTTCCCCCAAACCATTGTTAGGATGTAGCTGCAAAACTGGAGTCCTGAGAGAAAAGCCAGGTTCCACTTAGACTAATCAGTCCCTGCTCGCTTCTGGATGATGCTTAGCATGATAGCAGATGATGCATTATTCTGATTAGTTTAATTTTACTTCCGTATGTGTGTGTGGTAGGTAGAAGCAATATCTTTTACTGGGCCAGCTAGTACAGTTGATAAAAACAAACTTCAGTGCTGACACAGTTAACTTCAAAGTTAACTGCAAAGCCAGGAACTATTGCTCAGAGTTTGACTAGATATGCATCAGTTTGATCAGCTCGAGTTGATTATTGTTTCTCGGTGAAAATGGAGATGATTCCTGCAGGCAAAGGATATGTTGGGAGGGAAAAAGAAAGAAAGAAAGAAAGAAAGAAGGGTTCTAAGGTGTTTTTGTCCTAAAAGGAAAAGCAAGATGGTTTATACCCTATGGAGTTAGAGAGTTAGGGAAAGGGGGAAGGGTAATTATAACATGTGCAAAAACCTGTTAAATATCATTCATTATCTTCTCAGTAAGGGAACTAAAGTTCATGATTAAATACATTCAGTATAGATGTGATGATGGTCATGATACCCACCTCAGGGTAGGTGCCCAAAAGCTTATCTCATTTCTCAAACTCTACCAGTTAAGGGTATAAAAGATATGGCTTCTCCCTGCTCACGTCCACCTCTTGTGTGTCCTCGAACCACCACATCTCCAGCAAAACACCAACAAACAGCGAAAGGGTGTTAACATTGGTCTTGTTTTCCAAGAAGTAAAGCTATACTATAAACACTATAACACCACAAGTGTTATTTTATAAAAGTTTCCAAATCCTCCGAGTGCAAAATACAGTATAAAAGCACAGTCCTCATGTTACAGAATCACAAGATTAACAGGATAGTTATTCAGAGGCAGGTTGGGGAACAATCCCACCCCTGGCTTTGGCAGGGGCTATGTTTTGAGCCACACTGTTCAGCATACCAGCACATGTTTGAACAGATCCTGCTGCACTAAATTACCCCAGAAGGGCTGTTATTTTGCTCTAATTAAAGGTTAGCATCTGCAAGGTGCTAATGCTTAGCTCTAGGATGGTCACACCACTGTAGCATCTGAGGGCTTCACAGGCTTGTCTGTCCATCCTCTTGTGAAGTAGACAAGTACTATTCTGCCTATTTGGAAAACGCCCAAATACCAATACTATTTTCCTGGAATTACAAGAATTGCATAGTGAATATAGAGTTAGGGGTGGTAGAAGACAGTTTGGGAACTATTGGAATCAGCAGTTTCTTATTGAAACCACCAGCATTTCAGAAAATGACCCCTGAACCAAAAAAAAAACCCAAATATAGCCTGTACTGGAGCTACACATCTGATAGAAAGTTTCATATGGCAAAAACGCATTTTCGAGTCCTTGTGGAGACTGGCAAGAACAATCTTTTGGAAGAGCTGGCAAGGGTATCATGCCCCAAGAACTTGTTCCAAAATAAAATCTGACAAGTGGAAAATAGGATCTGTGCTTATAGAGCTTGTTAACCAACTTGTTCATAAAGGAAAATGCATCATTAGCTTTGGAGGAAAAATGTTCTTTGCAAGTGTAAGTGAATTTTCTCTCTTGGTCTTTTTGATCAGTTACTGAATGGATGGTTTGGCTTGTAGCTGTCCACATATTAAGCTGTCAGTTTAGTTTTCTCCTGAGATCTGTGGTATGACGGCCAGTGATCCCAGCTGGTATGTGTTGAGAGCACCTGCCTTCACCAAGGAGGTGTTTCTGCAGAGAGCAGAGTGCTCTTGACATTTCAGAGTGACCCTGACTAGTAGTTTGCATTCCCACTGGGAATGGGAATACACTCTGCTAGAGCCTGTCTGGGAGTGTATGTTGCATGGGATCCACCAGGGTCTGTGCTGAGCCTGGCAGTATTCATTGTGCAGGACAGAGGATGAAACAGTGACTGCATCACTAAGCTTTTAGTTGCCTGGCCCCAGTGGGAAATCCAGACCAGCTTGGCTCCCTGTTACTGGGAGAGGTTATGAGAAGGAATCATCTTCACAGAAAGATCTGAAGATCATCCAGTTCTCAGCCAAACACCTTCTCTTCTACATCAACAGCACAGGGACCCAGGGGAGCAAGTCAGGTGCCATTTGGGAGCCGTGCTTTGTCCAGTTCTTCTGTCTACTTGAGGTAGAAGCTACGTGGTGGTGGCAGTCAGACAGGGCCCTTTCCAGCTGGATTAGAGCTACCCTGAATGGGAGCCCTGTTCCATCATCCTACTGGCTCCAGTACTCTTGAATGACCCAGTGTAGATGAGCAACAGGATGGGATTGGTGGGTTTCCACTCTTGGGAGATGAGGATTTATTCCTTCTTCCCAAGAGTAAGTAGTTCCTCTCACCTGTCTGATGGTCATCCTGGGTGGCTGTTGCCAGCAGGAAGGAGGACAACAATTTGAAAAAGGCTGGTTTCAGAGAGTGCTTCTTAGATGTGCCATGGACATGAAGGCAGGAAAAGCAGCATGTCCCTTGAAGAACAGGGTTACAGTCTGGAATTATCCGGGCAAAATGGAAGAAGGGCTGTCTCCAGTTCATGGGACACATAAATGGAAACAGCAGGCTGGGGTATGTAAGCAGTTTCATCTCTGAAGAAACAAAAAGCAATGCTGCCATTCTGCTGCCTTAGTTGGAAAACAGAGAACAGCTCGGGTGCACCCCTCTACGGAAGATGTGGACTAGTTGGAGAAAATCCAGAGGAGCTCACTAGATCAGAGGATTAGAAAATATGAGTTATGAAGAAACAGTGAAAGAATCAGTTTGTTTAGTCTAGAGAAGAGAAGACGGAGAGAAGTCATGATAACAGTCTTCAAATATGTGAAAGGATGCTTCAAAGACAAAGGGAATAAACTATTTTCCACGTCTTCTGGGAGATAGTGAGGCTCTGGAATTGGTTGCCTGAGGAGTCTCTATCTTTTGGGGATCTTTAAGGACTGGTTAGCCAAATACTTGTCAAAATTATTTTGACAGAGCTGGAGTGGGGAGAAGGACTAGATGACTGCTGAGTACTCCAGACCCTCTGATTATCTTATTGGAGCTACCCAGACTGGGAGACTCTGGTCTTGATGGATTATTCAATTTCGTACAATTTTTTATTGCTAATGGACATTGTTTTTCTACACCAGGGCTGAAAAATTTTTCTGAAAGCATTGCGTACAACATAGAAGGCAATCTTTGCCTCCTTGCATCACCTCCATTAGAGAGTACTCATTACCCCAGCACATGGCCCAACATCAGTTCCCTGCAGTGCCTGCTCTTCCAACAGATCTCATGCCTTGAGGAGTTAAATGAATCAGTAAAATTCCCTTGAAATAATAGTGTTTAGTGAAGATTTAAATGTGTCTTTATCTGTTAAAAAAACCATGGAAGATCAATCAATTTTTTAGGTTAAGGGTTGTTCAGCTCAAGACCTTGTGCAGTCTGTGCTGCTTTAGTGAGCATCCATGTATCTACTTTACTGTAAATCCACATTAATCGTGATGAACGGCTATGTACGTTGCAGGGTGGCAGGAAAATCTCCAGTGCAAACAGAAATCAGACAGGTTGGAGTGGCTCTGGAAGCTTCTCCATGGCTGAGGCTAAAAGTAGTCTCAGCCTGTTAATGTTAAATCTTTAGGTGTCAAGGAAATAAAAAGGTAGAATGTCTTCATCCAGGGTTGTAGTGGTGATAGAAAGCAGCTGTACACCAACAAAATCAGGCCATACCTCTTTGTAGCTGCCAGACTTACAAGCCTTATCTACACTTGCATTTACTGCCCTGGATTTTCCACCACTGCTGCCAGCAGAGACGGTGGTGGGAAGTTTGAGCCCTTGTGTGAATGAAATTGTCATCACTGCAGGTGCAGTCACACCTGGGAGCAGCCTCTCTGTTGAGGAGGAAAAGTAAAGAATACTCAAGGAGAGCAAAAGATCTCTTAAAATGTGCCTGCTCTGTCCATTTCAGGATTGCTGGTGATACAGCACTCAACAAAAACATCCACGAGTCGGTCAGCGCTCAGATCCGGAAGAACTTCGCAAAAAGCAAATGGAGAGTAAGTGACCCGTCCTTGGGGATGACAATGAGACACAGCTCTGCTAATGCAGCAGCCATATAGCCACTCTTTCAGCCTGTTATGGCCCAAAATTCTGGTCAAAATAGTTGTTCCAGACTTAGGTTACATGACCTGCAGGGCCCTTTATACAGGATGGTACTCACCAAGCACCAAACGCGATGGCGAGAGATGGGGCTGCTCATCCCTAAAGCACTCACGGTTATATGTGAAGTTGGGGTCAGCACCACAGGGGGACAGGAAGCACTGAAGACACCCTGTGTGTTAGGGCAGAGGAGGATGTGTCAAATATGGCTTTGCAGGCTGCTAGCTGAGTAGTGGGAATACCAACAGGGAGCAGGACCAGGGCAGAGATGCAGACAGTCTGAAAATGTTTAGAAACTAGAACTCAGGAAAAATTTGAAAGATAATGGGCTCATTCGCCTCTGACACCCTGAGCAGCCAGGAGAGGAGCAGAAGTAACCTTTCCATCTCCCTTTTTTATTATTCTTTATTTCTTTCTTCTTGTTTTTCCCCAGCAAGCGTTCAACGCCACAGCAGTCGTGCGGCACATGAGGCGGCTACACCTCGGCAGCAGCCTGGACAGCGCCAGCGCCGGCGTGTCCAGCACCCTCAGCCTCGCCACACCCCTGCCTGAGGCAGCCACACGGAAAGATTGTGAGTAGCCAACATCCTGGGAAAGCTCCTACCATGAGCAAACCTGGGGGATCCCCGTTTTCGCCGTGAACCCCCAGGCTGCAGTCCTCACCGCCAGTAGGTTTGGCTTTGCGCAAGCAGGTGTTTAAAATAAGGACTTCAAAGAGGACTTAGGCCGTCTCTTTTGGCTGGCCTGTAAAACAGTGTTTCAGTGGGAAAAGCTTATGCACCAAAAAAAAAAAAAAAAAAAAAAGAGAGGCTTTAGCTTGGTGCATTTTTGAGAGAAAAACACTGTTTCTTGTGGATAAAAATGGCTTTCGCTTGGGAAAAAGACCCAGACCCCCACAGCAACAAAGTTTTGTATTTGTTTGAAATCCGAAAAAGTTTACTCAAACTGTTTATGTTTGAGTTTCCAGTATTATGACAGGGCATTTTTCTGTAAAAATTGGTTTACTTTCCTTTTCCATTTTCTATGGAGGAGACTGATCCTGCCAGTCGGACCCAGCTTCCCTCTTCCTGGGCCAAGTTAAGCTCCTGCACAAAGAGGCTCATTTGTCTGAGCAGGACTTGGGCTCTGTGCACCACAGCGGGACTTGGCTCTCTGCCACTTTTGTTATATGCTATAACTGAGATTTCCAAGCTGCCCAATGGACTCAGATGTTTGGGATATATCTTTTTTCTGAATGCCAGGGAAGGAGACATGGCAGCAGAGGGATTACTTGGAAGACAGAAATGCATCCTTTGCAATGAAACCTATTTGTTCTCTGGCTTCTGGATATTTATTTTATTCCCCTGGGTCCATCTGTAGAGATTTTTATATCATGAAATGGAGGGATGTGGAGTTTATAATTAGAGGAGATTATTTGAAGATATGACCAAAAAAGAGTGTTAATAGATTTTGGTATTCCCAGTCAGTGCTTGCTTCACTGTGGACTGAAATGGTCATTTCTAGACTATAGCCTGCACTATTCTGGAACTGAAAGCACCTGTTATTCAGGATGCATTTTGGATGGTGCTGCTGTCTGCTTCTGCCACCCCTGCTTGCCAACCCTCGCTTCTTGAAGAGGTCACACCACCAGCCACAGTCCCCTTGGCTCTGTGTGGAAGCTGTGGTTTCTCTTGCTGTCATGGGCACAGTTTCCCTCGTGGCTGAGGTGGGATTGGCCTTCTGGGTGCTCTGTGAGATGTTTTTGCCAGCTTGGGCTGTGACTGAGCCAGAGGAGAGCCCCTTCCCTCTGCATCCTGGGCCGGATGGGGATTCATGCCCAGTGCCAAATCCTACAGCTGCTGCTAAAAAAACATTGCTGTGCTTCTGGCACACAGCTGGCACCTGCAAAGGAGCAGTGCAGTGCTGACCATCCTCAAAGCACTTCTAACCATGCACTGGCCATTCAGCGATGTAGAAAATCACTTACAGGGTAGAAACATGCCTTGATTTTGGTTCCTGCTGCAGTATGGCAAGGCTGAACCCCAGTCAGGTCTTGAGCATCTGATGCATTCTTTGCTGTTAAACTGGTGGGTGATTAATGCTGTTAAACTGGTGGGTGATTAATCTCCATCCCTCCATTTAATTAATCTCAGATGGTGTTAATTAATGGCACTGAATAGTCTGAACAGTGTAAAAACATGTGTGAACAAGAAGGGTGGGAGAACAAAATCTGTTTAACCACTACAGAACCCAGCAGGTCCCTGTACACAGTCCAACCATATTTTGCAGTGATGGAGATCTTCAGTCATGACAGGAAGAATTAAATCAAATGTGTTTAGATAGGATGAGTTTTTATATGCCAGAAATATGAGGCAGAAAAATATTGAAATATTTCCAAGCATCCCAGGTTAAGTCCAGCTTGGTGGACAATACAGAAGAGCTTCTCTTCCACAAAGAAATTAATTAAAGAGTTAGGAGATACTGGAGCCCCAGAGAACCAATGAGGAGAACCAGCAGCAAATACAAGGAGTTAAAAGCAATCTGACAGATCAAATGTATTCCACCGAATACCTCCTGTTGGGGAAAAGGAAACCTCTGAGGTCTCTGTCCTGCCTCTTTCTCTCAGCAGTTTTCTCTGGGGACGGATTTCTTGCACGAGAAAGATCCCATGCAGCAAGTTGCATGAACCAGCTGTGCCACCATTACACAATAGAGTGCTGCCTAATACTATTAATAGACATTTAATGAGCTCTCCAAATAGTTTTGAATGCAGCAATTTCACATCATTGAAGACAATTAGGTGCCTGAGAGTAGGTTATGTTGGGCTGCATCCTAAGTCTGTTCTCTGCAGTAGGGCAGAGCAGAGCTGATGCATTAGGCTGGACTATGCTACCTGTCAGGACAGCCTAAGGGAATCAGGATTTCTCAAGTGTATTGGTTTGATTGTCAGTCTGTGCTGGGTGTATTTAGTTTAGACATGATTGGGCTGCCTAGATTAATTACAGGTCCTAGTTCTCTATATTTTTAAGGTAGTAGATAAATTGCAGTGTGAAGCCAAGGTGGCAAATGTCGATGGGAAATGGGATGTGGCTGAGTACAGGTACAGCATAATCATCCCTGAGGTTGAAATGCCATCTTGAAGCATGGAAAGAAGTCCTAACAAGCATCAAAAAGATCCTGAGCAGTCAAAAGGCCCATATCAAACTCCAGTCTGAGGATATATTAATATAGGTTTCATCCATCCTTTATTCACAAGTCTGGAAAAATGAACTGTATTTCTAATTTCTCTGGTGCTGCATCTTGTCAGAGCAAGGTGACCAGGCCCTCTTGCCAGCTTTTCTTGCACCAGAATACTGCTACTCAACAGATACTCAACTTACATCGAGCTACATCTCAGCTGGAAGTCCTGGAGACATACCAGCAAAGTCTGGAGCGACGTAAGCTGTCGCTAGAATGATATTTAAGTCACAGAAATTTGCATTCCCTCTAGGCTTACTGGAACTCAGCAACGAATTTGACCCACTCTACTTCTTTATCAGCAGCTTTCCAGGATGCCGGGGGAGATGTTTTTAATCCAGGTGCACAGTCTGTTCGTTTAGCTAGACGGCCGTGATGAGAAGTGTAATCATCTTTAATATGCCCACAAGGAAACTATTCTGAGCAAGCACAATGCTGGGGGGATATTTGAATCCCACAGCCTTTTGTCTTCAGTCCCAGAAATGTGGAATCAGTCTGTCTGAACACGTACCAAAGCTGGACACTGAGTCACTGTGACGTGTGTATGCACTGCTGGTGGTGGCAGTAGGCGGACAGCCGTGGGCCAGGAGGGCAGAAGATGCCCCGTGGAGGTTCCCAGCCAACCCACCATTGCAGGAAGAGCAGCAGCACCTTCTCCAGCTGCAGTCCCTTTCTCCAGCTGCAGTCCCCTGCGCTCTGTAGCTCGCTACGCAAGAAACCCAGCTTTGCCCACGCTCCCACCTCCAAAAAAAAAAAAAAAAATAACATTTCTAACTGTGTTTCTGGCTTTCCTTTTAGGTATGTCTCCATCCACTCTCTGTAGTTTTGTTTCATCCGCTTCTTCAGGTGTTTCTGCGGTCGGAGGGGACCGGAGACCCAGACCCACCACAGTGACCACAGTGCACACAGGGAGCAAGTGAGAGCGGGGCCGGCGAGAAGCGGGCAGGAGGCCGGGCTGGCAGGTGGCCCCGGTGCTTTTCCACCCTGAGGCAAACGCTCAAGAGAAGGACTAGAAGAAAGAAGATTTTTTTATGGCCATATTTTATACTGCAATTCTGAAATGTTTCATTTATCACAAACTGCAAATGACTCCAGGGGGAACGGATCTAACAGTCTCTGGTGCTGTACATATATACATTTATATATATATAAGTATATATATGTATGTGAGTCTAGCAATGTTCTAACCAATGAACACTCATTCTTTTCCCCAGTGATTTACTCTTTTCTCAGTGTAGGTAACAGTACATGCTGTATTTTTTTCCATTAACTACAAACATCTCAACTGGATTATTTAAATAGAGATACTTTTCTGAGCATTATTTTTTTTTTCTTTTAAAAATTACTTCCAGTAATGTTCCTCCTTCCAGTTTGCTGGGGGATAGGCTATTTCTGTAGGTAGGAATCAACGTTAACTTTCCAACATGGGAGGATTTCAATGGCATGCCATTTCTTACTCCTGAAATTGGATTGCAAGTCTGTCTGGCTTTAGCAGAGCTGTTACTGCTCAGATTAAGAAACTGCTGCTTTCCCTCCTGCTCAGATTAAGAAACTGCTGTTTTCTGTCCCATCCTTCTCCTTCAAAGCCACAGTGAGAGTTGGGTTGCCATCAGATGGGAGTCAACTCATGCTTGGCCTCATTCTTGTAGTTCTTGGGATCAGCACCCTTTTTTTTTTTTCACCCTTTTTCAGAAGAGAGGCAGGTACATGGTGTCAGGCCAGAGCTGAGCAGAGCTGAGCAAAGGACATGGCAGAGCATGGTCTCATCCTGCAGCTTCTCTCCTTTGAGCCGCTGTGTGTTACGAGCAGAGTGGAAGCAAAGGAAGATGCGTGACTGGGAGTCATCACCCTCTGTTACTGACTTGCTGTGCTGCCCTCGAGCATGACAATTTATTCACCACTCTGGCATCTGGCATGGGGTGCAACCAGTCCAAGGGTTCCATGGCAGAGGTGCTGAGCACCCACAGTTCCTCGGGGCTTTGCATGGCATTGCTGATGCTCAGCACCTCCCAGAGTGGCCAAAGCTGCGTTATCGGAAACCAAAAAGAAAAGTGCAGACTTTAATCTCTGCGTGCCAGGTTTGCACCCTGGGCAGAGGGGAGGGCTGATGCTTGAACCCCTCTGTAAAGCACTGGCAGGTTCTTGGGTGCATAGTGCAGGATCTGAGGCAGTGTGGCTCCGTCACGCTTAGCTCTGGCCCAGGGGTGACAGGGAGTGCTGAGCTGGGAAAGTAGGACACAGGCACAGGTGGGGTGACACTGGCTCCCCCTCCTCCCCAGAAGCTCATATACTACAGCAAGCTCAATATACCCATTTTTTAATTACTGAATGCATGCACTTCCCAGGTGCATCATCTAGGAACAGCCACCAGGACTGTTGTATCACCGTGCATTAAAGCAGTTAAATTTGTTGATTGTTGATTAAAACAGAGAGGAGAGCAAATCTGCCCAGATGTGCTGAAGGGCTCCAGGTTACTTCAGCACCATTCCCATTTGTGGTTTTCCCTTAAGGAGGTGAGAAGGGAGACAGGTGACAGAGGCAGGCACCCTTCACTGAGCGCTGTGAACATCTTGCACCCCAGACAGGTCCATGTCCCCATCGGGACAACCCATTCCCTACAGTGTGCTCCATTGCCACACTTTGCATCATTTATCCTGCATAGAAATTGTGAAAGCTGGTCAAGGGCAGAGCTGAATGTATCAGGCAATAGTCACTGTGCTGGGAAAAGCCATACGATACATTATTTTTCATTGAGATTTCAAAATCCTCCTTCCTCTTCAGTCAGTTGGTTTCAGCTGGAAGAGCCAGGATTGCATCCGTCATACTTTGAGCACTAAAAGCTGGAAAACCTTGTGTCAGTGAGCACTGACTTTGTTTGAAACAGCCACTCCTTTGGTGGCACTTAGAGCTGTTGCACCAGGTAGAGCTCCAGTTTCCTCAGCATTCCCATTTTCAGAGGGCTATGGCACATCTGAGTGAGCTCCTGGGATGACTGGTGCACCCCACCATGTTGCAGCTGGCATGGATCCTCACACAGAAAGGCTTCAATTTCTCATTAGAGGAAAGATATCAGATACTGAACTGTTGGGGTTTCATAGCAAAACCCCACATAATTTACCACTGTCCCCATCCCCTGGTCATTGCCACCATATACTTTCATCAGCATTTACATCGGAGCTCTTTATGTCTCATTCTAAGGTTACTTTATTTTGCCGACCTGGTTAAGAAAGTTTTAGTTTCAAGAGACTCCAACCCCAAGAAATTCAAGGTATTTTGAACCCCCATGATTTCACAAGCCCAGCTGGTCCTATTCTATTCTGCTCCAGCTTCAGGGATATAAGTAGACAGTCTCCCAGTTTGGCATCAGTGGAGTTTCCCTTGTTTACACACATGCAACCAAAAGCAGGATTTGGTTAGAATCACAGAATCATAGAATCAATTGGGTTGGAAAAGACCTCCAAGATCATCAAGTCCAACCCTCGATCCAACACCGCTGTGGTTACCAGACCATGGCACTCAGTGCCACATCCAGTCTCATCTTAAAAACCTTCAGGGATGGTAAATCCACCACCTCCCTGGGCAGCCCATTCTAATGTCTGATTACGCTCTCTGTAAAAAATCTTTTCCTAATATCCAACTTCCTAGGGAATAATTTTGTGTTTGTTTTAAAGGCAGTTTTAAAGGGCAGTTTTAAAGGTTAGGGCTCAAGCATTCCCTCAGCACCTTCTCTTCTGAAACCTGAGGTTTGATTTGAACTTGACCACAGCAGCTGCTGTGGCCACTGATCAAACTACAGCATCCAAATGTATCTTGCAGAAAAAAAAAGAAAAGCAAATGGATTTCCATCTCCAAAAAGCAGTGACAGGAGCAAAGGCAGACATGCTGTCCTGCAGACTGGGGGGTTCCTATACACTGGCTGCCCCTCCTTGCTGGATGCTTTGTGTGGTTTTTTCTTGGGAGGGTATTCTTTCCTTCCACATTTGGAATTAGTGTGATTTGGTTTTGTTTCTGCAAGTAATATTCTGCCTTAGTTGTGTAATTTATCATCATTCTCTTTGGCTTACTATCAACTGCTGGGATCTTAAGACAAGAAACAGAAGCCCTTAAAAGCAAAATTGTTTCTATCTGCTACAGTTTCGGTGGTGGGAAGCTCTCCTTTTGTATCAGTGATATACAGCTGGAGACCTGCCTGGGGTTCACCGAATGCTTAGAGATTTCTCCTGAAGTATCAGTTGGTTAAAACTTCTCGGTTTATTTCTGGGTAAATCCGTTAACTGAGATGACTTGGCAGCACCCAGGCCAGATTTTTGGAGGGAGATGAGACATTTGCCCCTTGGCAAGCACATCCTGGTAGGGCAAACACTCCAGCATTTCTTTCCAGCAATGCTCCAGTGGCATTGCATGTCCTTCCCCTGGCCCAGTCCTCCTCTGCTCAGCCACTCTCGCAGGGGAATGCAAAGATGGAGTCAATAATGTCTACATGGGGGAAAAAAGGGCTGGTAGCCCCACAGTAGAAGATTCAAAACAAATCCCCAGCTGGCCTTGCCATGAAGGAGTAGGTAGAAAAATCACTCTGGGCTCTTTTCCAATGAACTGTCCTACTAAACAATCTGTGATTTGCTGCTTGCATGAGGACTTCAGCCTGGACTCTCTCTGTTACCCTTTTCTGCTTGACTTTACTGGTACCTATGTGTTTTTCCTTTGTAACTTGTTTTCCTCAGCTCCTTCCCCTTCTTTTTCTTTGCTTGCAGCTTTGATTGTTGATTTTTACCTCCAGAGTAACAGAGGCCATCTCTGATGCCAACAGCAGTCCTCTTGCTGGGAAAACAAAACAAAACAAAATCCAGAAAAGCTCCAGCTGGCCCCTTAGCCCGCAGAAGAAATTGTGAGGACAGGCTGCCTGTGAACTCTGCGAGCTGAAAGTCAGTATTGCAGTGGCAGGGGCTTCTGCTGCTGATTTTGCATGTGACTTCATTCCCAGTGCATCCTAACTCTCTGCTGGATCACCCCTTCTGCAGCACGAAATGAATACTGGCCCTGCAGCACGGCTAATGGGGAAGTAAAAGTATGGGGAAAACCTGGCAGTGTTGCTTTCTTGAGACTGTGTTACTATGCTGCTGATGTCTCTCCTGTCCTGGTTGCTGTTGTACAGGTGCCATTAGAGTAGTGGGTACAGAAAAAAAAAAAAGAAAAAAAAAAAAGTAGGATTTTACCTATGCCTTGTGTGTGTCTGTTATGGTTGTGGTGCCGAAATAAAGCCAAGCAATGGTAGAGGTTCGCTCCTGATATGCATCAAACCACAAAAGGAGGTGTCAGCCCAATGGTAGACATCTCCATGTAGTTCTGCAGTAGGCATTGGATAGGGGTTTCCACTGTGCTTGTGTCCTGTGTACCTCCACAGTTACTGACAGTATTTTTTCTATTACCAGTTCTCCTTCTTCTGGGCCCCTGCCTGGCCCTAAGGGAGTTTAGGTCCTGTCCAAAGGTTTTTTTCTGCCCCAGGAGCCAATGTAACCCCTGATTTCAGCCTTTCTTCCCCAAACCCTCTGCAAATCAGAACATGGGCCTCCAGGGTGCCCATGAAATGCAGTAGCAGCTGGCCCTGAGACTGTCCCCTTCCTATTTTTAGGGAAACAAACCCTCAGGGAAAGCGAGATACCTTTCAGCCCCTGGCAAGCAGAGAGAATATTGTTCTTTGATGTGAACTTGGCACTAACTAGTTCAGCTCTAGGGAAACCTGTGCTATTACTTCATCCTGTGATAACAGCTCCAGCCCTGAGCAGCACTGGATGAGCACCACATAAAACCACCAGACTGACTTTGCCAATAAGATCGTGCAGGCTATAGCCTGTTCCTTTTGCTCTCTCCAAAGAATCAGGAGATTCAACTACTGGCAAAATGTTTCTAGGCTGAGCCCCAAGGTACAGAAGCAGCTTCCATTCGTCATATGGAAATTCTCATTTGATGGGATTGCTTGCATTCTTGATCCCATGTGTATTTACCCGTTTGAACCGGGGCCTGAATGCATCCCAGAAATTAGGGATTATTCATGGGAAGGGAGTTTTGCTTTTGTTGTCTTGCTTATTTACACCAGAAACTTGATGCTAAGAGTTACACTCATCCAAGCACAAAGCAGAAGCACACATGGAAACTATGGTGTCCAAGGAAAACAGCATCAAGACCGAGAGCGGAGGATTAGTTGGCAAATCACTGTCAGCAAAGGCTGAGTGAGGAAACAGCAACCTGCTCACAAATACGGCATGAACAGAATTTCCCCTGGTAAATCGGTCATCCCATATTTCATGCCCAACAACAAGGTTTACACAATCCCTTTTGTTTTCCCTCAAGTCCCTGCAGCTGGGTCCTGCCCCCGCTCCTGTCTGCTGAGGTGGCCTGGTCTCTGTGACACACGTGTGTGCATGTGTAGGGTTGTGGGGGTGTGTGTGTGTGTATGTACATTGTGGCCCTGGGAGTCACAGGTCCCACCAGTGGGAGATCACGAGCTGGTTCAGGTGTTTTGGTCTGACTTTGCACAGTTGGGTCAAAGCTGTGTAAATAGTGCTCGTAACAAAGCCCAGACTCTGATTTTCAAGACCCCCCTTCCCTGCCAAAATCCACGCCACTTACCTGTCCAGGTAGCTTTTTTTTTTTCCTCCTCTTCATAAATGCTAAGGTCAGAAGAACAGCTCTTACAGTTTTTCCATACTCCAGAGTGGAATCAGGGCATGTACGCTCGCAAGCGTTGTGAAAAAACACTGCTGAAATGATGATGACATCAACTGTCCAATAAATGCATGATACTGCACTGCATGTATTAAACTGCTGTTCACTGTTTCTGTATTTCCCGAGCCTTTTCTTCATGCACATTCAACCCAACCTTTTCTCTGAGGGGCGTACTTCTATGTTTTGCTTTTAAATGACTCAATGTATCTGTAACTCGAAATCCATCATTAAGTTTGAGTAAACGCAAAAGCTGGTGTTTTGTAAACAAGATACTGCAAAGCCTGGTAATGTATTTTGTCTTTCTGTTGAATGCTCTGCAGCATGCACAGGAAGAGTCACCATCCAAAGGAGCTTAAAATTATGCAGCAGTCACATACACGTCTAGAAACAGGGAGCCGAGGAGGTGAGAGCCCCGTTTTTAATACACTTACAAATCTGATCTGCATCAGAAATTCTTTCCCTGGGTCACCAACACCCAGGGCTGCCAAGAAACATGTTGGTTTGTCTCTTTCTTTTTTTCTTTTTTTCTTTTTTTCTTTTTTTC
Organism: Empidonax traillii; assembly: GCF_003031625.1. Classification (NCBI taxonomy): domain Eukaryota; kingdom Metazoa; phylum Chordata; class Aves; order Passeriformes; family Tyrannidae; genus Empidonax; species Empidonax traillii. The sequence continues at coordinate 366,066 of NW_020955978.1, read as the reverse complement.
TTTTGGTTTGTTTTTCCTAGTGAAAATTTAAATTGGTTCACTCAATTCTTAGCACTTTTCTCTTCGTACAAAATATTTTTTTCTCACCTCTTGCAGAATGAACTGCATTTTGGGGACCAAGATGCTGTGATTCTTTGCCTGCACAAAACAAGGCAGAGAGCTGAGCTAAACTATCCCATCCTTTCCAAAGCATCACCACCTAAATACTAGCATTTAATCCTTGAACCTCCAAATAGTACCACCATTTATCCATGGAAGAGTTTAGCATGGTACTTTGCCTTCTTCCACATGGAAACCATGCCCTTGCCTTCTCTTCCCTTAATCATTGACCCATTTTCATTTGTTCTGGTCTTTCCAAGGCAGGGTACAGGATGGTTCCATGGTGCTTGTATTAGCTCCAGCCCAAACCTCTTGTGGGCATCACCAGGGCATTGGTCCCAGGTCCAGAGTGGCTACTGTGTCGAAGATACTCAGGTTCCCAACACTCAAAGCTGAATCATCTGAAAGGACTGGAAAGTTGCTCTGAGTTCCTGGCAAGGGCATGCCAAGGAGCAGGGCTGGAAAGCAAGCACCATGGGGGTGGTGGCACAGTCCTTGGAAATTATGCAAGGGACTGCTCCATGGTGGCCAAAAGCACCGAGAAGTCTTGAGCCCCCCTTAAGGCTGGTGCTTAGCTAAGATGCTGTGCCATCACTGAAGCACTGTATGGCAGTACAAAAAAACATCACTAATAGTGGTAGTAAGTCAGCCTGAATTCAGATTGCTGGGGCAGGCAGCACCTGGTGCAAGGCTCCATGAGGAGGTGGATTGTGTGCTGTGATGGGTGAGAGCTCCTAGGGGGTTGCTCAGAGCAGCTCTGAGCTTTTCCATCTGCCATCTTGCATCCCCTGAGCCCAGCGTGGCATCACACATGCTATGTCTTACTAGATCAAGCTGTAGCATGATCCCCAAAGTGAAGAGCATGGAAGGGTTGCAGCTGAGTCAGAGGTAACCGTGTGACTCATGTTTCTGGTCACCACAACATCAGTGGCCTGCTGTACATTGGCCTCTAGTAAAGAAACAACATTTTTGGTCCATTTGGGCATTTTTAAAGATAGATCTTTTATTTGAGTCAGCAAACAATAAAAAAAAAGCCTAGTCTGCCAAGAATAGTGACTCCCCAAATACACCCAACTGCAAAACATCCCTCGGTTGACTTCTAATGAAAATGCAAGCATGTTTTCTACAAAGGCTTAAATCTTAATCAAGGAATGTCAGTGTGCCTAATATTGCAGGTCTTGTGGTTGATACAAGCTCATAACAGCATCCATGTCCAAAAAGAAGGGAGAATGTGTATTTACTCCATGCATGTATTAAGGCATCGCAAAAGTTTTATCTGCGTAATGAGTTTGCAGTACTGCAAATTGTTACTGGGGCTACATCGCAAGTGGTTCTCTGCCTTGACAATCATGTATACATATCGAGATTTCTATCATAATGACAATTTAAAGGGATGACTAATTGTTTTCCTCCAATAAATTCAATTAAATCACCCTGATGTGAACTCTGATGTTTCTTGAGTGCGTGAGTCTCCACCCATGTGCAAGAAAGGGAGTGAATCATTCCAATGGCTGCTTCACTGCTCTGTTGTGCTTTATGCAATGATGTTCCTTTATGGCCCAAAGGGGGAGAGTGAGACTTCCTTCCTACCCAATTCACTCCATATGCAAATGGATAAAAAGGGTGAGGTGTCCTTCAGATGTTTCCTAAAGCTGTCATTGGAAATTATGTTGAATGTCAACATTACAGAGACATGGCTGTCTCCTGGGCACTGGGAATATCTGTGGGGAAAGGGGATGCAGCTGTTGGAGACTGCTTTACCTTTGATCTGTTCCTGGTCACCCTGTGATGGGAATCACCAAAGGAGACAGGGTTCTCTCTGATGGTTCTGGCTCCCTTTGCAGCCAGCAATGATCTCTATAAGTTGTTGCATCTGCTTTGTCATTGGCTTAATTTTTTTCCAGATTGTGTTCCTGGGGTTGTTATGACTTTCTTTTTATTCTTAATTTATTCTTCATTTTCTCCACTGTTATTTCTGGGTTTTTGTTTTTCACTCACTGGCATACAAGAATTCCTCCCCCTTCCTTAAAATAGGTGGCAAAACCAACGTGCCAAGCAGGGAGATGGGCCAGTGCTTGAGGTCAGAGTCAGGTGGTTTTAGACATCTGGTTCAGTAGCAGAGTGAAACAAACAGCAATGACAATGGCCAACTTGTGGCAATGTGCAGAGAAACGGAAATTAACTTATAAAGCTTTCATACTGTGAATGAAGAAACAACCCCCACAACCAATGTGATAACTCTCTGAAAGCTGTGGTATGCAACTATGGCCACAGAATTAGGATTTGATAGTGGGCTGTACCAGGACAGATGAAATAGCCTCCAGTTTGTGCTCTGGAAAAACACATCCGTGGCAAGGTACGTCTTTGGAAAAGTACATCCATGTGCAAAAATGCTGGCTGGGAATGTGTTGGAGGTGGTGTGTGATACTGAGGCACAGGCACACAATTTGCAGCGTCAGGAGGAGCAATAGATCATGTAGGAAGACTGCGCAGTCTTCCCACAAGACACAAACCTGAACTCTGATCATCCCTTCATACTAAGGACCACACTCCCACCTGAGTGTAAGTTGGCTCTCTGGGTTTGGCTCAAATTCTGCAGACTTACAGTAGAAAGAGATCTCTCCCACATTTCACAATGAAATTAGAATCTCAGCCAGGAAAACCTTCCTCTCATGTCTTGGTTTTAAAATCAGAGGTCCCTCTGCAGGCTCAGTGGTCACTCAGTGTGCGCTGAGCTCTTCCTGGCTCCCAGTGAGACAGGGTGGAAGATCACCTCAGGACCACTGAAATCCTGATACATGACATCCTGATGATGTCATATCAGTATTTACTTGATCTTTGTATGTTTTCTTCACTGCTATGTGCTCAGCCACAAATTCTTGGCTGTTTGTAGCAAATAAGATAAAACATCAGTACAGAGAAGCCAGAGGGACAAGACCAAGATGCAACTGCAGAAAATGTTTTGCTTGCAACCTTGCCAAAATCCACAGCAGTGTTTGCACTGGAGGGAAGGGGACCATCCTTATTTTGGAGGCTTTCAGAGTGCTGATATGCACTTACTCCATACATCAGCCTTTCTTCATGCTATGCTAAGCCCATTTCTCAGCTCCTTTGCTCTCCAGCACTGTCCCTTGGCAGAACCAGGGCTCCAACGGGCTGTGTGCAGCTCCTTTTGAGGCCCAGAGGAGTTCTGCACAACATTGAGACCTGGTGAAGCAGGGGATATGCAGGTGCCCAAGTATGAAGACCATTCAACCTGAGCAGGGTTCCTGTGGTTCCAGGCCCCCCACGTTCAGGTGATGCTGAGGAGGAGACATTCCACACAGGCTTTCAACCGCAGCACCTGTGCAGTGTAGACAGTCCTACCTTCTCTGGCCATGCCTACACTGAATTTCTTCCTTCAGGCCAAACCTACCTCCCAGTCTGACTGGGCATCCACAAAATAATATTGGTCTTGTGAGGATCTTTTTCCATGAGGAGGCAACACGGGCCTGTGCTGCCCAAAACCAATCCTAGGACACTAGGATTGCTGTCATAGGGATAAGGGGACATGCTGTTCCCACCATATGATGCTTCCTCCCAGCTCTGGACATTCCTGAGAACCCACCTACATCCCTCTGGGTATATGCCCTGCCCAACACATCGGAGTCCTTGTGTTGGTGTGGCCTCTCAACCACACCAAATTACTGTGAGGATAACCATTTTTTGTAGCTGTGGGGGTTGGGAAGAAGGACCATCTGGATCAGCACAGCAAGTATTCAATTGAGTATTTCCAGATTGTTTGGCGTTTGGGCTTTCTGGATTACACTGGGATAAATTCCTGACTTTCAAACTTTGTTTGCTTATCCTAAATTCAAAAGTTTCTTTTCTTTTTTAATCTTTGGGGTTTTCCTTTTCATAATTGCAATATTCTGATAAAGTTACGGTCAATTAATGATTCATTTACCATCTTCATAGAAGTGTTTTGTTTAGGGAAATTAATAATAGTAGAGCTGAGAGGCAATTTGTTGTTCCCATCAAACTCACGAACTTTGTGCTTTCTTTGGCGCCATATAGGCTATTGTATGTTTTTCATTTTCTTTCTTTAGGGCAGAAGCAAGAGCATTGTTCACATCCTCAGCTTGCAGTCTAACAGTGACCAGAAGTGCATAATAAGTCTCAAGCTAATACTTCTTTTTGTTGGAGGCCAGCTGGGCAGGTAACCTTCATACTAAAGAATCACATTTCGCATCTTCAGGTTTGCATTTGCTCAAAGTAGCATCTGAAATGCAACTTTTCCTCCCAGTCTCTGATCCACCGCAGCTCAGCACAGCATCAAAGTGGATCAGATCCCTGTTCCAGGGAGAAACTGTGCCACCAAAGCTATTAGCCATGGTGAGCCCATACTGACCTTCAGTGGGAGTGGATGGATGAACTCCTGTTCTCAGCAGGGACACACACTTGGATCTGTATACAATACAATACAATACAATGCCATTTTATATTATCTATATTATACCATATGATATTATTTCAGTGTGTCTGTCAGACCAAAGCAGAGGGGAACATGACATAAATGAAAGGTTTGGGACTAGGCTGCTATGCCTTTTCAGTACTCAAATGATAGGATTTTATCATGTATTACTTTTTGGCCACAATATCTAGAGAGTGAATTCAGACTAGGGCTGAGTTCTGAAGACAGTGTTTAACTTTACTGCCAACAATGAACTCGACAAGTTCATTGCTGAGTCCACTGGCAACTACCTTGGAGACCCTTCTTTGTTCCCTAAGTATTTGTAGTACTTATATGTTCATTTCTCAGGTGTTTTTCAGAGATCTCAAGAGAGAACCATAGCATGGTTGAGGTTGGTAGGGATCTCTTGTGATGGAGACACCACAACCTCTCTGGTCATGAGCTTCAGCAGTCCAGGACAACAGACTTCAGCACTTACCAGACCTTCACTAATAAGTCCAGATAACGTAAAGTTAGTTAAATATCCCAAGAAACAAGAGGATTTCAGTGTTTGTTTTCAGCCTTTGCCCTCTGTTTTGCTCCTCTTTTTTCCATGAAGATGATGATGAGCATCTCTGAAAAAATGTATTCACGTGGTTGGTAGTCTAAATGCTTCCCTGAAGGACAACCTGCCACGATGCTGGACAGATGATCATTTGGGGTAGAAGAGTCACATTATGCAGCAGCCACCACGGACATGAGTTTACCAATGGTTCACGATAAATCCATGGACAGAACCAATTGTTCATCAGTTCCTCTGGAAGGAAAACAAAGACCTTCAGGAAACAGCCAACAACTGTTGTTAAGAAGGGCTTGTTAGCAGGACACTTGGGGGCTTTAATTATCTATGCAAAGAAGCTGGTGAGAGGCAGATGAGATGTTTAGCTCCAAATGTGGCTGGACAGATGAGCGGGGTCCTGACACCTCTACCTGGAAGCTACCATGCCCAGGGCTACCTACAGCTCCTGGATGGCCCAGGAGGGCTGTTTTGCTGTGCACCCAGGCAGTGGTCCCCAGCAGGCTGTGCCCTAGTTGTAGTAAGATGAGCTGGACACCTCAACTGGAAAATATTTCATTCTTTAAATACAGTAATTCTGTTCAGCTTCAGCCTCATAACTTGTTTTGGTTGTCTGTGGCCTTATGGTGGTGATTTAGACCTACTGATTTATTGATTCAGTCTTAATTGGGTCCTGAACTGGGTCATTGCATCATTTTATCTTTAATTGTTCTAATGAAAGTCTAGCAAATTAGGCTGGTAATATGATTGCTTAGAGGGATTCTTGCCTGTTCATGCTTCTTAATGAAATCCATAAAAGTGAAAAAAGGAATGAGCTTATCCTACTGAATTGACACTTGTATTATGCAGTCTGAGCAAAACTCAGAAAATCAATCTGCAGTGCCTTTGGCTCTCCCTCCAAATTCATGTCCTAGGAAAGAGAAAGCTTAGCACCTCAGCAAGCATCCCCACAGAGAGGAATGAAAGGAAGAAAACTGTAAATTATGAAGCTAAAACGTGGTTCCAGTTCCCACTTTTCAGGCTTCCTTTAACTTTGCACGCAAGTGATTTAGGAGAAGACCTGAAAACCTACTTATATCCCAAAACTGAAATTCATCCCACACCCTGAGAATCCATCCTTCTCTGGGAACCCAAATCTTTGTGGGTTTTGAGGTCTTTCATCATGTCCCCAAAAGTTTACCTCATACCTCCTTCTCTTTGGTGCCAGTTTGGTGCCCAGACAAACATTTTAGGCAGAGGACTCAACAGTACCTGTGAGAAGGACCCATTTTCTCCCTGTTGTGTGTTGTGCATCCACGAGAAGCAGCCTTGGCCATCTTGGCTGTCCTCCATCACCACTGGGCACTGCTTGTTGCCTGCACAGTTCCTTACCACCTCTTCCCCGTGGATTTCCAGCAAGGTTGCTGCATCTGCAGTGCATTTTCTACCCACTGGGCTAATGAGCTCTGTGTTGCCAAAACTGCCTGTAACTTCTTCATGTCCCCCTGTTTTATGGCTGGAAATACGCTGCTTCCTCCCACTCCTTGCTCATCAGTGAAGACATTCACATCCCACTTGACCCTGGTTCCTGCTGCAGAGAAAACATCATTACTTATCAGCAGTGAGAAGCCCCCCACCAGCCCTGCTCATATACCCCCAAGCCTATTCTATAAAGAATACAATACAAACTTCAAAGACGAAGTTGCGAAACCAAAGAAAATCTGCAGTCAATTAAAAGCAGTGAGAATTAAGAACACAGCAGATGAGGAATACGAAGTTCAGATCAGCTTGATCCCCAGCGTGACAATGCATTTAATTTTATCCCTTTAGCAGAACAGGGATTTTTGTCTCTGCATGGGCTGTAATGATGTGGCTGGAAAGCTTCCATTATCTTTTAATTAAACAGTGTGATTACATTTTCCTTTCTCCAGCCCGTTTAGCCCCTGAGTCAGGGCACAGAACAAAGTACCTGTCACAGGTGCTCTGAGTGCAGCACTAACCCCACTGCGTTGACCAGGGCTGGACCTGGAACTCTGATAGCCTGTCCCCAGGCTGCCCACAGCTCCAAATGAAGTGCCACATGGTCTCAGCCACCACAGTGGAAGTCCGATGTCCTGGGGTGGCTGCATCTGAACTCACAGTATCACAGAATCACAGAATGGTTTGGGTTGGAAGGGACCTCAAAGGTTATCTAGTTCCAATCCCCCTGCCATGGGCAGAGACTCCTTCCACTAGACCAGGTTGCTTAGAGCCCCTTCCAGTCTGGTCTTGAACACTGCCAGGGATGGGGCATCCACAGCCTCTCTGGGCAACCTGTGCCAGTGTCTCACCAACCTCACAAGAAAGAATTTCTTCCTTATGTCCCACCTAAACCTGCCCTCTTTCAGTCTAAGGCCATTCCCCCCTGTCCTATCACTACATGCTCTTGTAAAGTCTGTCTCCAGCTTTCTTGTAGCCTGTTTAGGTACTGGAAGGTGCTCTCCAGAGCCTTCTCCTCTCCAGGATGAAACAATCTCAACTCTCTCAACTTATCTTCATAGCATAGCTGCTCCAGCCCTCTGATCATCTTCATTGTCCTCCTCTGGACTCCCTTCAGCAGGGGAAGACAACTGCACCTGGTACAAAACCCTCCTACCATGTCAGACCCACCAGATCAAAAGGACATGCGTTGTATTTACCAAGGCAACACAATGCATGGTGGTTTAGTTTGGCCTGGACAACAAAGGGAGCAATTTTTATGTCCACTGCAAGATGGCTTCATATTTGCTGCCTTTACATGATGGATTTTGCACCTCACTGAATGTGGTTTGAGAGCTGGGTAAACAAATGAGGAGAGGATAGACCTGCTTTTCTTCCATCATGCCAATAGCTGGTAGCTGAGAAAAGGTGCTGGGCTCTCACAGCAGACCACATCCGTGACAGCTGCGTTTGGGGAAGGACCTGGATGTTGTGTGAGCGAGGCTGGAGTTGCGTGACTGCACTCACAAGGACAGCAAGAGATGTCTGAGGTCTTGGGCAGTTTCGAATTTCCTGACATATGATCTGGGGACAGCCATGCAGCAAAGGTGCTCTGCAGCTGGGGCCCACCAAGGAGCCCTGCTCAAAGCATGGGTGGGCTGCCATCCTGCTCTGCAAGGCAAGAGGGTCCAGTTCCATGGATGCTTCCCGGGCAATGTTCAGTTTATCACTCTCTCGAGGCTTTGCTGGAGGTGTGAAGGAGCACTGCCTGCATCAGCATGGACCAGGTGGATTCACTTTAAGGAGATGGGTGAAAATTGTTTACCCTCCCAGATACCCTATCCCTGGATGGCCCACACGGCTGCAATGAGAGCAGACCTGGCAACCAGCACTTAGGTTTCAATCAGTCCATGTCAAGCCACTCTCAAATGTATTTTCTCCTCCTTACACCCACCTACATAATTGTGCAGAGGCTGCGAAGGCTCCTGGCAGGTGTCAAACACTTCATTAGTGGTGCTGATCTCTTCTGCCTCGGGCTCTATATCAGCAGGTTGGGTATTTGCTGCCTATGCTTGTCCAACATACCTGCTGAGGCATTCATGAAGGTGGCAGCACATAATTGCATCTTTTCCTCCAAATGTGGCACCTTCAGGATTTCCATATGAATATGGGTAATCACATGGAAGCTCCCAATCCTGGGCATCAGTGCTGCTTGTTCCCTTTAATACAGAATTGCTCTTGGATAAAAAAACCACTAGGAGCATCTGAATCAAGCTTTGGCATGAAGGCTTCCCCATGCTTGGGTCAGTGTAGGTGCCACTGGGCTTGAAAATCACATTCCTTGCAGCTGGTTCTGGGGATTTTATGCTCCTGGTTGTGTTTTGGTCGAGGTCTGGGTGAAGGATCTCTTCCCAGCCTGGGGCTTCAGCTGCAGTTGACAGCTTAGTGAGAGGGATGGGTGCTGAGGGGAGTGTTACACCATGGTTTCTAAATTTCCATCATCCATGTATGCATAATCATGTGCTAAATTGTGTATTAAGTCATATATTAAAACCAGGCACTGTCACCAAGATGGCAGCGTTGGCTGGCTCCAACCTGGGGATTATTTTTTTTTTTTGATATCTACATTTTTTATCAATTCTGTTACAAATTATTTTACAAATACATGGTAGCTGCCTCTGCATGTGCCTGCCCATGCCAGCTCTGCCTTCTACATAGTCTCAGTGAAAGCTCTTGGCTGGGAAATTGTCCCACCAAGGCTGTGCTGGAAGGCAGAAATACAGCAGGGTTTAGCCCAGCAGCTTGGTGTGTCTCTGTAGGGTCCTGTCTCCCTGCCAAGGTGACTCTCCAATTTGGGAAGAACTTGCCAGTGATTCAGTGCCTGTGTTGACCATCTAAGGTTGCCCAGTCCCTGTTGAAACCCTAAAACAGGGTACCTATACCTTTTCCATGGGGTTTGCAATTTGCTCCCATAACCAGCTCAAGGTCTCCAACTGATGTGAAACCCTTCCTCATTTCTCATCTTAAATGACTCTGTTGATGCTGCAGTGGTTGTTAAAACAGCTCTCATGTTCCAAATGTGCCTTCATGGCAGGGCTTGGTAGTTATCAGATGTAATGGAGGACTGGAGGAACAATGGAAACAGAAGATCATGTTATTATATCCTATACTATTCATCCCTTAGTGTGCTCAGCAGCTCAGCCTGTGCCCTTCGCAGTGATCAACATGGGAACTGCTGTTACAACAGAGCCTGGAGAGGTGATATCATTCCTTCCTTATGGAGGTGAGGTGCTGGAAGGGATGGATGTGATTCTGGGTCTTGGATGGATTTGGTATGCTCGTGAGGTCTGACTGATGCTCAGGATGCTCAGGATGTCTGACTAATGTTCAGGAGCCTGTCTTGACAAATCTGGTCCAAGCGCTTTATTGGAGACATCTGTCATGGGGGATTTAAAGATAACTCTCCCAAACTGCGCTTACCAATCTGTCCACCTTGTTGACATCACCTTTAAGTGTCCTTCTGCCTCCCTGTCCAGCAGCTCTCTCCTTGATGGTGATGGATTGTCTAATTTCCTCTCAGCCACTCTCTGTCTCACAGCCCTGTTTTGTGACATGGCTCGTGCTGCCATGGCTCCTCATGCCAAAGGGACACAAGAGAACAGGAGGTGTTCTTCTGAGCTAGGTGAGGTTTCCTGGTCTTGCAGGTTCCCAGGCATGGAAAATAGCCTTTGTCTCCTAGATGTCAGTGGAAATGAGGACAAGATCATTAATTTTTGACCATGCAGTCTGTCTTGGAGCAAGTTCAGATTGGTAGTGCTTTTTCTCTCCGTAGGGTGAGGTAACAAGTGTGAGGCTACAGGATGGGCTTCCCAGGTGACATCAGGATGCAACTACAGACGGTGCCTTCTCACAGAGAATTTTAGCAAGTGGCACCACTTGGACCATCATATTGCATTGTACTGCCCAGCTGAGGATCCACCTGTGACCAGTACTGTGACACTGGGACAATGGATCTGGTTAAGAGAAAGACTCAGTTCACTGTCTGCAATTGAAGAACTCTCAACCATTCATTATAACCTGCCCGAAATTAGGGTGGATTTTTCATAGAAATAATATGTGAGGTGTAAAAATGTCCTCATCAGACTTCAGCTCTTTGTTATGGAGATGGTGATGGTAAAAAAAAAAAAAAAATCAGCAAAAATATTTAGAGAAATAGAAAATGTTTGTCAGTTGCAAACAATTGACAGTTTGGAAACTACTTTTTCCATGCACTGAGTCAGAGACTGGCACCAGCATGGAAACTTTCAACCTGAACGGTGTCAATACAGCTACTGGAAGTGTTGCAAAGTCACAACTGCTCTGCTCTTCTGGCAAGGAATGCTGGTTCCAGACACAATTATAAGATACACTTCCTGAGGCAGGAATTAGCACTTCATCTTGTGTTCACAGAGAGCAAAATGAAGCCTTATTTTGTGTATGTGAAAAAGAATGGATTGTAATCCTGACACTAGCTTGAATCACCTATACGTGACAAGAAAAGAGAGATCAGATTATAAGATGTTTTCTTTTACTACAGAAAAGGTCTTTGTTGCTGACAGCTTCCAGCTAACACCCTGTCCCTATAGGTGCATATTGCAATTTCTGACATCTCTTAAACAAATAACAAACCCATGATCTGTTTCTCTCCAGTGAGAGCTGCTTCTCCTGGCATCAAGAAATGGGGAAAATAATTTATTGACAACAGTCTACGACATCTCCTCTTCCTTATCTCTTGAGGACAAGCCTCCAGCAAGCAGGGTATTTCAGAAATAGTAATAAAAGAAATATTAAAGAATGGGAAAACAAAACAGTTGCCCCATTCCCATGGCAATGCATGGGAACTGTTCAAGTGAGCACCCCTTCGTGATGCAATCATGTGTTTGTCACCCTGTGATGGTGAGCAGAGCTCAGGCATCTCATCATCTCCCTGGTCTGCCTGGGTTTTCCTGGCATGGCAGATTAAATAAATCCCTTTTGCCTCAGAGGCTCTCTGCTTTTCTCTGGACAGGGGAAGTGGAACAGAAATGTCATCTCAGACATAAGTAAGTGGTTGAGACAACCTGCTGGTCTGCACTTTCCTCCTCCCTTCTTGGCTGGTGCAGCCCTTCCCTTGTGTGCCCTGGCACAGCTCAGTGCAAGGGCCCTTCTGTCCCCTTCCCAAATCACCAGTGACCCCATGGGATCATCTCTGCCCATCGGCCTCACTCTTACCTACTGGGTGAGAAAGAGATGAAAAAATTGTGCCGTGAAGGTTAAAAGAAGTGTGGTCAGCAGGTCAAGGGAGGTGATATTCCCCCTCTAATTGGCTGTCCCGAGACTCCAGCTGGAGTACTGCATCCAGCTCTGGAGTCGCCAGCATAAGAAAGTCATGGAATAAGCTTGAGCCTGTCCAAAAGAGGCCATGGCAGTAATCAGAGGACTGGAACACATCCCCTGTGAGGACAGTCTGAGAGAGTTGGGGTTGTTTAGACTAGAGAAGGCTCCAGGGAAACCTCGTAGCAGCCTTCCAGTTCTTGAAAGACATCAGGAAAGCTGGGGAGGAGCTCTTATCAGGAAATGTAGTGATGGGACAAGGGGGAATGGCTTTAGACTGAAAGAGGGCAGGTTTAGATGGGACATGAGGAAGAAATTGTTTCTTGGGACGTTAGTGAGGTCCTAGCAGAGAGGTTGCCCAGAGAGGCCGTGGATGCCCCATCCCTGGCAGTGTTCAAGGCCAGGTTGGAAGGGGCTCTGAGCAACCTGGTCAAGTGGAAAGTGTCCCTGCCCATGGTAGGAGGGTTGGAACTAGATGATCTTTAAGATCCCTTCTAAATACTTTTCAATCAGGCTGCAGCTCCCCTCTTACTCTACGAATTCATGAGACAATCCACAAGCTCCCTCAATGCTCTGCAGGAAGCAAATCAAATGCTTCTGATGCCATTTTTCTGCCCATTTCTCTAATTTTTTTTACTGAGCAACCAGCAGTTTAAAGAGCTGCTTCCAGCTGCAGGTCCAGGGCTGCCAGGGAGGCTGAGGGCAGAAAGGAAAATCCTGAGAACGTCAGGGCTCCAGCACTGACTCAGCTGAGCAAAGCCCTGGCAGGAGCAAACATTTCCTTTGGAGCCTGTGTGATGTGTGCATGAGTGGAGGGAACAGAGCAGATGACAGAGCAGACACTTATAAACTTCAGAGACAGAACTGACTGAGTCCTGTAAAAATTATGATTTGGATTATGGCCTATCTGCTAGAGCAAACAGAACAGAGGAAAAGTGTCAACAGTCCTCTCTGCTCTCCAAAGAGCATGCCTGCCCTGCAAAGAGACACTGGGAAAAAGCAATGGGCTTCAAACCCCTGCGTGTATGGGGAGCACTTGGAGAGGTGTTGGGGGAGATGCTCCAGGTATTGGTTTACCTGCCCAAGTGCTCCTCATGCTCTGTGCATGGCCACAGCAAGGGATGACAGCCCCATGGTTCCTATCAGGAAGGATTGCCCAGTTTGCTTCCCGCCAGGCAGCCTCAGTGTGTAAGTGCCAAATTGTGGCAGCCCTGGGAAAGCACCTACATTCTGTGTGAAGACCTGCAATAGCCAAAGGAAGGCTGTCAAGAGAGCTCTTGACACTGAGGAGCAGAAGAGACCTCCCAGGCTCCAGTCAAGAGTACATTTGTCCCATCCCTTTTTTCTGAGATAGGTGTTTTTCTGCCTGAATAAGCAATCTAAATTTTAGCACCCATTGCAGACCCCTCTGATTCCCACTCTGCTAGGAACTACACCTCTGATATGCTGGCACCTGCCCTCCCTGCCCAACTTCAGCAGGTGACAGTTTTAGAAACTGGAGCAGGTGCCAAAAGCCAAGGACCCCTAAATTATCTTATGCAGACCTGCCACTGAACTGCTGTATGAATTGTGATTTACATGCATCTTGGTGCCTTTGCTTGACTTTGAGAGGAAGGGCACCATGCAAAGCCTTGCTTAAAGCATTTTAAGGGCTCAGTGTAGTCAGGGGAAAGGTGAAGTATTTTGTTGCGTTTGTTCCCAGGCTGTGATATATGGGCTGCACTTTGGCAGCTGGTGGCCCTCCAAAACCATGCGGTTTTTGGTTTCCTTTTGACCGCCTTTTTTGCAGAAAAGATCCCAAGAGTCTGTAAGAGCAATTAGAAACGAAGAAAAGCAGCCAGGCCACTTTGTGTACTCTGGACACTGACAGCAGTGGGTTGAGCTCATCTCCACTCTCCACCCTGCTGCCAAGTTGCCACCCCAAGGCAATGCCTCCAGGTCAGCAGCAAGCTGAGCCACAGAAGTGATCACTTACCATTGCTCTCCATGTTGGTTCTTTACCCAGAGATAAAGCTGGAGCTGTGCAGCTCCTGGCCATCTGCTGATACAAAACACATCCCAGAGGGAGCTTTGCCAAGGGCTGAAGGTGAGCTGGGCACTTTTGGAGGTTGGAAACTTTGGAGTTAGAAAAGGTTGGCTCTGATTGCTGAGCTTTATTTCCCCCTAATGCAAGTATGAAGCTGTAATCTGTCACAACGTTGGCAAAGTCAGCTTGCCTGGGGTATCAGCAGTGGCTTCAGTGTCATTGCTGCTTCTGCCTGATGTGAGAGGAGAACTGGGTCCACAATCTGTACATGAAGATGAGAGGTGGGTGCTGAAGACCAACACGTCTCACTGCAATGCCTGCCCACTTCCTGCAGACACCCAGCTGTCAATCCAGTGTGCATGGATGAAGGAGCTCCTGCTGGAAGTGAACACGTCCACAGATATGAAGGACTTGTCCTGGCCTCCTGTGAGCCCTACCAACCTGCTCCAGGCCTCCTGGGGTTCCAGGGGCACAGTCAGGGCCACAGTTGGTGGGAATGGGGCCAAACATACTCAAGCACATAATGTCTCATAGCATTTCTGATTGAGGCTCTGCCACTGTGATCAAGAAAAGAACAATATGGTAATAATCTCTGTCCCTGGTGAGAGAGGGCATCAATAAACACACGAGAAGGGTCCTTAATGTCAGCCCAGCATTTGAAGAGCATCATGAGGGAAGATGGTGCCTGTATGTGATGTTTCCCTACCTTCACAAGGCAGAGTACACAGGGTGGGCAGATGGTAGCAGAGCAAATCCCACCCAGGGAGAGGGGTAGGGACACAGTGCCATAGGGGGACACGGCAGCAGCAGAGAAATTCTTAAATCTGTGAGCTGCTGCAACACAAATTCTGGTAGAAAACCCTCAGAGAACTCCTTTGGTGGAAAGGAGGAGGGAGTTAATTTGAAGCAGAACCCCTTCTCTCAACACTGGCCCTGGCCACTTTCCTCCTCCTGCTTGTCTATTTGTAGGGCTTGTCTATTCTAGTGTGTGTGATTAGGTGCTTTGGACTTGCTGTGCTGTGTGTGAGGAGGGCAGGATGCTGACAAACCTGCCTTGCAGAGGGTACACCTGGCTGACATTCAGAAAGATTCATATTTGTAGGAAACCTTCTACTCAGTTCCCACCTGGTCTTACATACACCTGGGTAATTGTAAGCAGAACTGCAGCTCACACACCATCCATTTCCCAACTTTTGTTTGTACCTCCCCCAGCATATGCACCAGCCCCTGGGCACTGCAGAGGCATCCTGGAACCGAAAATGCAATAAAAATCTGCTTTTATCCGTTCTAGTATGGCTGTCTGTGCTGCCATCTATGGCAGCTTGACTGCCCAGGCTCAGGAAGGTTAATTTGGTTCATCTACTATGGTTTTAGCCAAGCAGAACTCCAAGGACTTTGTTGAGCATATGTGCACTGCAAACCCAAAACATTTCAAAGGCTTCCTGCTGATCTTTGTTGGGGCAGAGGCCTATAAGGTTGTGAAGGGACTTCTGCCAGACTTTGTCATGACTCTAAAGCAGGAGCCTGCCAAAGAAAATGCAGCTTCACTGATTATATTTTAACATTGCAAAACAGTTATTCACCACCAACAACTTGTTCTGAGAAATGGCTCTTTGTTTGTGGAAAACTTCAGTAAAGAGAAAAATTACTATCTGTAGTCAGAAGGCAAAGGGGGAGTAGCTGTGGTGTACAAATGACATTAACCAAAGCAATAAAGAGCCACTGAAAACACTCTCATCAGAAGAATCCATCAGACACCTCAGGAGTGGTGTGATGCCACCAAGCCCATCTAATGGAAAACCAACAGAATCATTGAATCATTTAGGTTGGAAAAGACCTTTAAGATCATTGAGTCCGATCATTAACCTAAAACTCCCTAGTCCACCATTAAACCATGTCCCCACATAGAATCATTGGCTGGAAAAGGCCTCAAAAATCACTGAGTCCAAGAGTTAATCCAGCTCTGCCATGTTCACCACTAAACCATGCCCCAAGTGCCACATCTGCACGTCTTTAAATACCTTCAGGGATGGTGACTCCATCACTTCCCTGGGCAGCTGTACCAGTGCTTGACAACCCTTCCACTGAAAAAAATTCTTCCTTACATCCAAGCTAAACCTCCCCTGGTGCAACTTGAATCTGTTTCTCCTTGTCCTGTCACTTGTGACCTTCAAGAAGAGCCTCACTACACTCTAGTTTCAGGGAGCTGTAGAGAGTGAGGTCTCCCCTGAGCCTCCTTTTCTCCAGGCTGAATGTCCCCAGCTCCTCATCAGACTTGTGCTCCAGACCCTTCCCCAGCTCTGAACATGTTCCAGCACCTCAATGTGTGTCTTGTAGTGAGGGCCCCAAAACCGAACACAGGATTCAAGGTGTGGCCTCTCCAGTGCTGAGTTCAGGGGGAAAATCACTCCCCTGGTCCTGCTGACCACACCATGGCTGGTACAAGCCAAGATGCCATTGGCCTTCTTGACCACCTGGGCACTCACTGACTCACGTTCAGCCTACTGTTCAACCAGCAGCCACAGGTTTTTTTCCCCATGGGGCAGCTTTCCAGCCACTCTTCCCCCAACCTGTAGCTCTGCATGGAGCTGTGGTGGCTGAAGCGCAGGATTTCACCTTATTGAATCTCACACAACTGGCCTCAGCCCACTGATCCAGCCTGTCCAGATCCCCCTGTGGGGATACCCTCAAGCAGACCAACACTCTCTCCCAGCTTGGTGTCATCTGCACCAAATCACGATGCACGAAATGATGACTCCCCACAAAGACAGCGTTGCTCCTGCCCCGCTAAATCCATGTTGTGCCTGCCAGTGCAACCACGGCCAACGAGCCCTCCCAGCAGTGCCACATATGCAGGGACGTGCTGTCCTGCTCACTGTGTTTGTTTTAGGGGATTAGGAACATGCCTGAACCCAAGTGCATGTTGGAAACGATGTTTCACACGCAAAGCAGCCTGGTTTGGAGGGAAATAGTTACATTTCTCTGATTAAATGAAAATAATTGGGGTTAAATGGGGAGGAAAATGAAATTTCCTTGCAATTACTTGGATTTGTTATAAGAAAAAAATGCATATGTTGTCGGTTTTATCTGCTTGTCACAGTTTTCCCTTTATGTTTTTCTCCTACTTTTAGAAATTAATTTGGGCTCCTTTGCCTCATTAATGGGAGATTACCTAGCTTGGCAAGGAGTTTTGTGTATTAGAAATGGGCTTTACTGATACAGCTCTAAAACGCTGATGTGCTCTTCTGTTCCAAAACCCCCTTCTGCTAAAACCCAAACAGAATAACATGGCTATTTCCCTAAATTTTTGTTCAAACATATGGAAGAAATTTTCTTCTTAATGGTTTGGTGTTAAGGAGCAAAGAATGCTGCTAACATTGTCTGCTCCCCATAAATCCCCCTTAACTATGTGGTTCTTCCCCAGCTACCCAGGTAGGGTTGTTAAATCAGGATGGTGCTTGCGATTTTTGAGAATAGTTTATTTCATGCACTTTGTTCTATAAACGTCCACTTAAAAAAAGACAACACAAACAACAGAAAATTCAGTTGTAAAGTCTAAAAAGAGAAGGTGTTTTTGGGTGCAGAGTAGCATCTGAATTATCCACATACACTCTGGTGAGATACACAAAACCCTGCAAAAGTTCTCACTGAAATAGTACAAGAGAGGTGTGGTGATGGTGGAAGGAGGACAATCCCAAAGAGGACAAATTCTCTTCTCCTCCCCTCCCCTCCCTTCCCTCTTTTCTCTCTGTCCTTGTCACTATTACTCTCTCCTGTTACAATTAATTTTGCTTTCAGTTCTTGTCATCCTCCGGATCCATCAGAAAAAAATTGATCTGTCCACCAGAAAAAACTGATCTGTCCACAAAAACATCCCTAAATTCCTCCATGGTGAACAAGGATGCCAAAAATCCCATCCTTGTCTTCAATTCTGGCTTTGTCTGCTCTGGAAACCCCTAGCACTGGCCCTGCAGATGTTCTGGCAGCCTTCAAGCTCCTGATATGTTTTGCAAAAGCAGATGTTATTAATTTGTAAAGCATCTTTGAACTTCTCATGGGGGGCTGCAACTTTTGGTGTTGTTTTTAACCAAGTGGTGGCAGGGGGAGTTGTCTCTTCTTTTTTTTTTTTTTTTTTACCAGGATATTTTTGGGTTTCTACACCATCCTTTGCCAACCCATCCAGCTATGCCAGCCTCCTCTGCATTTCTGCACCTCAGTCCCTCCTGCATAACTCTTCAGGAGGAACATACTCCATCATTCCTTTTGCATTAACTTTGGAAATGGTATGAAATTTTTGCCCTTTTTACAGGTTTCCAGATTAGCTGATCCCTGAAGTTGCTATAGAGTGGGTCTAAAACTTACAGTAAGTGTCAAGCCCTGTGTGATGTGTACCAGCCTGGGCAGACATAACCCAAATTCCTCTTCCCCACTTGTGTTTCCTGCATGTGCAGCCTCCCTGGTCACTCTCTGGATACTGTCACCAGCAGGGACAGCCAATCAATGGTGACACTTTAATAGCATTTATTGGGGGGCTTGACATCCCCTGTTACTTGTCCAGTGGGTTAGGCTGTGATCTGATCTGACTGCTACTCCTTATCTCTGGAAATGATCCAAACACAAGCAGGAATGAAAGGAAAAAAACTCACCAGGAAACAATATTTTCGTGTTTTGTACCCAGTAAGGACATTTTGGATTACATTTGGACTTTGCATTTGGGAGGGGTTGTTTTTGTTTTCTTTGCAAAGTAACAAAATTCTCAAAAAAACCACAAGGACAACAAAATGTTTTACTTTTTTTTTAAGCTAGACAAAGGGAGAAATAGGAAGAAAATTCCAATCTTTTCATCAAGTGACAAAAATACCAGCCAAAACGAAAAGATACTCAACACTGTGTTTGGAAAATCTGTAAGCATAGCAGAGGTGTATCTATATTAATTATACTTTCTCAGCTTTATACAAACATTTATAAAACATGAATGAATACCAGAGGGAATATTTTTCTTAACAAAAAATTAAAGCACAAGCTTTCAATACCTATCCCAGGAAAACCAGTTCATTTATTTAAACAGCAGTTCAGAAACCAGAAACAAACCAATATAAAAGTAGTTACTTTTCTATGGATTTAAATTTTGGGATTAAAAACTCCTGATGGCTTCTAGGGAAGTCTTAGCTCTGTAGCAATTCTCAGGAAACAGCATTGCTGACTACAGCATAAAACAGCTCAAATGTGGTAGGAGAAGCCTTTGAAACCAGTGGAGCTTGTGGAGGAGTCAGAATCTTAAGAAATGCCAATATTATTTCAAGAAGGGAAAAAAATAAAAAAAAAAAATCTGCATTTCCAAAAGCAGCCAAACTGGTGGGTAATGAGAGTCAATTTCTGAGTTTCATCTTGGATTAAAGCTCACGTTTGAAAGCTGATATGGGCTTTTCCAAGCACAGGGAGAGTTAAAGTGTGGTCCAGCAGGGCTGTAGCCTGGATATACTCTAATTTTGAGTGCTGAGACACAGCATGGAGACCATGCAATGACCTGGTAAATTGTGGAGCACTGGGAGCAGAGCAGTGGTTTCCACGCTGCTACTTCTGAAGGTCTCAGCTCTGTGTTAAAAATCATCTGGACCAGGACCAGTTCACCTTGTACAAACTGGGTTTAGCCCTGGCAGACTGTGAGTGTTGCCCAGGGCTGGGCAAGGAACATCTGCCCCTGTCAAAAAGCCTGAACCCTATCTGCACTTGGGTCTCATGCTTAGAGTAAGAAAAACTATTTTGAGAAAGGAAATAAAACGGAAAAGCTCTTCTACTTTTCTCTCCCTGTGGTGCCCTGTCATGAAGGAAGGTTGAGTGAGTACCAAGACCCAAAATGTGGTTCATCAACACAGCTGAAAACATTATCAGCCACAGATATTGATGCCTTAGCCTACACTGCTTGAGCAGAAGACAGTGTGCAAATGTCTAATAAAGGATATGATGGACTTTTTTTTTTATTTTACAAGATAACCAAGGAACAGGTTGTACTTCATATTTTAAGAAATTAGACTATATCAAATGTGTAATAAAAATATTTTCTATAGGATTTTAAAATATATACATATATAAACTACCTAAATTTTTAATGCCCTGTTGATATTGGTGTGGTCTCTACAGTCTCTAAGTGTAACTAAGTGAGGCTGCCCAGCAACCTCCATTATACCTCAAACAGTGATTACAAAACTTGAAGCCTTGTCCACACTGTAAATTAAACCTGCTTGAAAATGGGATCTGAAATTGTCTGCTGGGCCTGATCCAACACCCACTAAGACAAAGTCCACTTCTGACTGCAGGAGCTGGATTAGGACCTAGACACAGCCCCAAAATTATTTGGTTTCCAATATGGATGGCTGACCAATGATAAAAGCACCTGGGGGAGTTACTGAGAGCCTTGAGGAACTTCTTGGTAAAACTAGAATTATTAGATATTTTCTTTAGAATATTTAGAGTTATATACAAACAGTCTTAAGACAATATGGGTATATCTATACTTCATGCTGAAGAGAGGCCCAAAGTGGCTGTGTCTCGGACATAACCTTTGCCCAGACAGTGGATGTAAAGTCAAGCTTAAGCAAGGTTGAGAGCCTGAGGGTTATGATGGAGCAAAGAGCACTCATGCCTCCATCCTTGACACAGCATCCACATCTGTATCCCCAGGCCTGCCTTGCCCAGCCCATGTGGAGGAGATGAGCTGGCAAGAAGAGCTCCTGTGTCAAGTGCCTGCAGTGGCCCGTGGGGCTGGGGCTGGCAATTCCCTCAAGGACAACCTAAAACTGGTGGTGGAGGTGGAGGTGGGTGAGGAAGGAGAAGCACAGACGACTGTCTGGCCCTGTGTCCACTGAGGACAGTGAGGACTCAGCTTTGGGCTGTGCCAAATCCGGTTGGCATTCCTGTTTTAACCCTGTGTCTAAAGCAAGTTCAGATTTGTTCTCCAATGCAAGGTTTGAAGCACAGCATAGACAAGGTGTGAGGGCCAGATCCTGATCTAATGCAGGCAGAGTTCACCACTATCCTTGGCCTGAGCGCTTACCCTCACATTATACTTTCAGGTAGGTGGCATGGGAGTTCTCCTGCTTCAAAGAGTTAATGTAGGGGATTTGGCCACCTGCAGAGGAAAGTTTCTCACTGAGCTTTCGGTTCATCAGCTCCACGTGCCTGCTGTTTTTCCTGGCTTGCCGGAGGGACCTCTTCACTTTCTTCACTCGGTCTCGCAGCTGCTTGTTGCGCTTCTCCAGCGTCGCCACTTTCTGCTGCAGCTTCTTCACTCTGTCCTCCTCCTCAAACAGGGCTTTCTGCACCGAGGAGCACATGAGCTGGGGGGACAGCAGAAAGGAGACAGCAACAGGTGACAAAAACTTATCAAAGCAAGGGTTAATTTCAAGTTCCTTGAAACACCTCACAACTCTTCAAAAGCAGAATGCTTTTTTCTACTAGTGGTTCACAACTACTTTTGTGATCTGTTTGGCAGACCTGTCCAGCCCACTGAGGCTACAATGAATTTATGGAGGAAGGGGTCCCTATTTCTGGTACAAAACTGAGGGTTCAGGCCAAGAGGTGTCACTTTTGGAAACCTCTAGATTTGATTCAGCTTAGCAGCCCTTCAGAAACCCCAGATTCTGGTGAGACTCTGCCCTTTCTCTTTATATGTCAACATGTGAAATAAAGACAGCACCTGCAAAAGAGAGAACTGGTTATTTTCCTTTTCAAGAACAAAGGTGTCCTAAATATCTCATTATATGGGCTTCTTTAAGACAAAACCCTAAAGGGTAAAGTGTCAGCAGTCCATAGGGTCATTCAAAATCCCATAACTTTAAAAGAAGGGATTATTTAGGCAGGGTCATTGCCTGCCAACTGCCCCCTCCCACACTCCCCTATACAAACTTACTGCAATAATGCCCCTAGCAGGGACATCAGGCTCTTGACAGTCACTCATGCTGGTGGCTCTTAGAAAGGAAATGAAAAGAGAGATGACTTCAAAGGTGGTGCCCCCAACGCATCACTAGAAGAGTAGCTCACAGGATATTTTCAAATCCAGTGGGTTGGATGATGGTCCAAACGCAAAACATCTGATGGACAATTGTTCATCTTCTGCTACCTCATCCTAGGATGACACAAAAGGTCTGTGTCATCTCAGCTATATGTGACTGCCACATTTAGGGTCTCTTGTTTCTCACTTGTTTCATTTTTGTAGGGGCAGCAACAGGAGTGAGAAACACCAACTACAAAGGTTGCTGAGTAGTTTCAGTGCAAGGAAATTAAGTTCCTTACACACAGTGTACTTGCAAGGGGGTTCAACTGCCTGCTCTTAAGCAGCTAAAAGTGAGGTTCAGATTTGGGCTCCTCTCTCTCTGTTTCCCCTGTATTATCTGCAGAGAGAGATAACCTTCAAGAGGTTGACCTCCACCTCCTAGGGCAGAGGGAGGAATCACCCTGGGAACACAACCTTCTCAATTTTACTGACCACAAAGGCACCAAAGATCCATTTTGTCTACCTGGAACGCATTTTCCGAGCAGAAAAAGAGGAGGTACTTGGAGCTCAAGGACAGTCCCACCAAAATGTTCCTGATCTAGGGGAGCCACAATGAACCTAATTCTGTCCAGGGTCGTTTGCCTCCTTCCTTTCTTTTTTCTCCAGAAAGCATCCTTAGATATTTTATTTTGCGTGTGGGACTTCCATGTGGTTGCTGCACTCATGCATCGTGAGGAAAGGCAGTGTCTTCCGATGGATTCGTCTTCTAAATACATCTAGAAATTTTTTTAACGTGTGTCAAGCACTCCTGGAGTCTGGATGGGCTTTCTCTGGCAGAACATTTGGAACAGACGGGGAATCTAAATAAACAAGTAAATCCTCACTGTGATGATGAAGGATTACATGTTTCTTTCCATCTCACTTTGTAGTATTTTCAACAACCGAAAGTTGGGGAGGGAGCCCGCTTTGATGAGTAAGGTTTCATTTGCTTTGGAAACCCCCAGCGGTGGGAAACCAGGGCCAGGCAACACAAACACAGCAACTGCTTCCAGTCCCTTGGAAGCTCTTGTTCCTTGTGCAGAAGCTCTGGGGGGCTTTGCTATAAGGCAAATGCTTGCCCCTAGTGTTCTCTCACTAGGGCTCTTTTGTGAATGCATACTAGGGAGAGGGGGAGCTCACAGATAGAGGGCCAGAAATCGCACTGAAGAGGAGGGAGTTTGGTTTTGATCACAGCTCGCTCCAAGTGCTGTTTGGAAACGGCCAGCACATCTTGGCTTTTGTGTTTGGCACACCCTTGCAAAACCTCAAGCAGAGCTATTCTTGAATTTAAAGGCCTGTAAAGGAGGACATTGAGTTAGGAAAATATGTTTGTTGGGAAGACACGAGGTGGAAACTCTACTTCATGAGGGATTTCCTGCGTTTTCCATGGATGCAGTGATAGGCATAGCCTATGCCAGAGTCCAATGCAGAGGAACAAACACTCCATGCAGCCGAAGTGGGAGGTTGTGTGGACCCAACTGTGTCTCATCTGTCTGGATTGGCTGGTAGGGGAATGTTAATATCTGATGGCAGACATCAGGGACAGCGTTAGCCTCATCCCAGAGGATCTCCCAAACCTTTTGAGGTTGGTCTTCTGTCAGCAGAGGCAGACTAGCCCTACAGAGCCACTCAGAAACTTCTCAAACACCATCAGAAAGCTAGTCAGCTCGTTTGCTTATGTTGTTCCTCTTCAAGTCTGAAACACACAGTTCAGTGCTTAAACTACCTGGAGATATCCAGAGATATCACAGGAATAGCACAGTTATAAAAAAATGAAGTCCTGTTGGGCACGCAGGGCTTTGTTTGCCAAGAAGGTAGGGGACAGGAAGAGCCCAGCTTGATAACTGGATGCCTGCCTGCAATTGCAAGACTACCAGCTGGAAAATAAACTCTTTCTTCCTTCTGCATGGGGAGAAATAACAAGGTGGAGTCCTCTCATTCTCGCTGGCGGGTTACAAACAGCATCTTTCACAGGGCTCTGCAGTGGGGATGATGCTTAAATGTGAGTGGTGTCCTACCCTTGCTGTTACTGCCAGGACTGTGGCTGGCATGGGTGCAATCCAGATATTTTTAAACTCGTGCTGAGAACTGGGTAACTGCAACAGCTGTGAGCTCAGCACAGCCTGTTTCACTAACTTTGCAGCTGAATGAGCAGGTGAGAAGTCAATCAGACCATATTGCTGCTTGAATACTTCTTGTTTACAGATGGATGTGAAATCCCTGCATCTTTTAGTTATTCCTATGGAATGTATCTACAGACAACAGTTTCACGTCCTATTTTGTCTGGTCTCATAGACCCACAAATGTGCACAGTTTACACTGATGACCATCAAGATCAAACCACTGCCCAAAAGCAATACTGAAATCTATAGAAAACTTGATTTTGTTTCCAGTAGTGACCTGTGCTCCCCTTCCCCATCACAGCTTGTCATGTCAGGTGCATTAGAAAAGGTGGGGTGGTTTTTTTTATGCAACATTTAAGGGACAACAAAATCTCCATCCAGCAAAGTAAGTCACAGAGGAACCAATTCCACTTGGTGCCACTAAGGAAAAGAATGGGAAAGGATAGATATCTGACAATTCCTATTCCCACAAGGTGTCAACAGCAGACATTCAAGCAACAGCTCAGAAGTGCCCCCACTCGGCATGGTTTACATACCCACAGACCTGGGAAATGGAGAGAAGGACCAGGAAATGGCTCCTCAGATGTACTTATAGATTATTTTCCAAATTCCCTACAAAATTTACATTCCATAGTGACCCACAGTTCAGATAAGCTGTTTGTTCTGGAGACATATGTGCATGTCTGCTTGTTCCATAGTTTTGTTACCAGGGCGTGTTCAGCAGTGGTTAAACTCGAGTCCATAGCAGTACCAGCAGATGTAACAAGAAAGGGTGCACAGGAATCAAACAGATCCTTAGGATTTATCCCAGACAACCTACAGCTGTGAAACTGCATATTAAATACATTTGAGTATTTTTCTGAGCGACCATATCACAAATATACCCAGTTTTAAGTTTCACTGCACCTAGGAGATTTACAAAATCCATTTGCCAAAGAAATTTGCACTGTAATAAATAGAATATAGAATCACTAATGTTGGAAAAGACCTTCAAGATCATTGAGTCTCACCATTAACCTAAAAACCCTGATCTTTGGAACATCACAGCATAGTCATGCAGGCCTTTTACCAAACCTGAACTGATGTATATATACATTTGACTGATTGACAGAACACGTCTGCTTTCTGCAATCTTGATTTGAATGGGACAGTGAAAAGAGTCTCATGGATAAAGGTGTGATGGCAGTGTTCATCTACCACAAATTGTCCATAAATGACTGAAGTTATGGTTACAGAGCTCAAGACACTCAAAACCCAGCAGTGCCACCCAAGTCTTACACTTTGCCTATCAAAGGGAGAGAGATGTTGAGTCCTAGATAGCTTCTTGTGTGTGCTCCTTATGGGCAACAATGCTAAAGGACACTGGAGTCCCACTACCTAAAAGTCCTTCATTTCAGGTCTTCTAAAAATATTTTTCACATCAGACAGCATTTTGGGACATTTAGATACAGGATGTCATCAAGCAAGATGACTGTAGGAACATTTTTAAATGTGTTACAGCAAGACCTGATCTCTGCCGTAGTTTTGGAACTGGGCCTGGGTCACTTCATTTTCTTGCCCTCAAATCTTTCTCATTAGTCACACTGCTAATGGAGCATTGTCCAGGATATTCCCTCAGCATCCCAGACCCAGCATCACCCCAGCACAACCTATTGGGACCATCTGGCAAAAGAAATGAGACTTAAAAGACATCCCAAGCCCTGCAGGTTGGGAAGCACAGCTCCTGATACACAGGTGAGTTCACCACACCCTAGTGAGTTCACCACTTCTCCACACCACTCTCCTTTTGCCATTCCCTGCTACCAACCTGCTCCACAGGAAAGATAAAAACTATCTGCATTTGCTGCATGTTGACTTGCTGCTCTGTGCTTTGCCGATGTTCAAGTTATGGAAAACATCTTAAACCGAAACCTTATGTAGCACCAGGTGTGTACCTCCAGCTTTATTTGTCTCAGCACAGCAATATTTCATGAACTCTCTTTCAAAGGGCTCAGGATTCAAACATATCTCTTTATATGTCTTTAACTCCACTGGGATTTATTTTGCCAGCCCCTCCTGTGCTCTTCCAGGCTCAGTGCCCTGGAGAAGCTGCTAAGGATCCAACACAGCTCATGCAGGTGATCTTCAGCTCTCCTGGCCAGGAAGGTCCCCTTTGAGCCCTGCCTTGCTATGGCCCCATTTCATACTCCAAGCATCCCTTTCTCCTTTTGTTCAGCCCTTTTGGGCAGGCTATGTGGGAACAAGTCTGTTGCATGGAAAGAAGGACAGGAAGTAAAAGAATAGCAGGAGGGGTCTGGCAGCAGGGAGTATTGGGTTTGGGATAGAGTGACTTAACCTCCAGTTCCTAGGATTTTTCAGCCAAGACTAACACTCGTGCTGAAGTGTGGAAAAGTCCCTGTCAGCACTGTTAAAGCATCATGCTGGGTGAAGTGGTGGGGCCATGGCAGTGCTGAGTTAAACCACCTCTGCTTGCTGCAAGAACTGCACCTTTCAGAGGTACTGCACGTCCAGCATCACCAGCACTAATGGACCAGAGCTGGGGTTTCACCCCAGGCCCTCATATGAATCAATAAGATACACAGAACCTGGATGGAGAAATAAATTATTGTGGCTGTTCTTATCTTACTGAATGCTGGGTCAGCATTTGCCACAGAAAGTGTAATGTTTGTAGCACAGCTCTGCAGTCAACTTGAAATATTAGAAATGGGGATTATTTGGGGGTATGAAGCACTGTCTGCAGGAAGGCTCTGTGAGGTTACACCCATCCCAAGATGTTTCACCACTGTGAATGGTATTTTTCTTCCTCATATCACTCCCCACTAAAAGCATATTTTCACTTTAAACTCCAAATGCAGCTAGTCAAGGGAAATCACCTTTCCCAACAGTCATCAGAGAGAAACGGGCATATCCAAGAGACTCCTTGACTATCTTAGACACTTACTTTGGGTGGACCACTTTTGGGAATTCCTGCCTAGATAAGTGTCTCACACTGAGATGGATCCAACTGTGAGTCCCATGAAATGGCAGCTGGCGTCACTGACTTCCTGGGACAGGCTGCAAGGGTAGGATACAGACAGTTTTCTTGGAGTTTGGAGAAACCTGCCTTGGACACAGACCCAAATCCATGTCCATAGGCACTTCGAGGTCTTTAAAAAGAGCTTTGTTTTTCTGACCTGCATCAAACCACTGCTTGGTGTGAAGGTATCTGAGCTGCTGGTGGCTCTCATCTGCATTGGGTGTTGCAGGCATCCATATCAAAATCCTGCCCTCTGACTTCTAACTCACAGCCCTTGCAGTCCGGCTCCCAGGCTAGGGGTGGTTTTAGAGGATGCAGAGTGATTAGGAGGCACTTGAGGGCTAGTGAAAAGACCCTCAGTCCTGGAGGTACCTGAAAAGAAGGCCCTGGCCCCCCAAACCACACCTAGAGCATGTTTTCCTCCCTGGCACTTATGAGCCCTCAGGCTTGAGATTCTTCTGAGCAGGGGGATACAAAGATACGAGGTGACAGTCACACCCAGTCCCTTCTGCCAGGACTGGGGATGGAGTTGGAAACATGTCTCCAGAGTCACTGCCAGTACCCAGGAAGGGATCCATACCTTATTCCTTTTACTTGTGAAGGGAAAAAAAGGCAATGGCTTAACGAGAATAGAAACCACACTAATCAAGAAGACAGGAAAAGGGGGAAAGAAAAGGTGTAGGGTATGAGCCAGACTGCCTACCACAGGCACCTCACTCGTGCCAAATGAGCAGATAAGTCAGTCCTGACAGTAAATCCCTGAATTCCCTGCCCAGGCAGTGGGAGACAGAAGGTCTCCAGGAAGAGAAAAATAAATCAAGAGGGTACGACCTCACACTGGGTCATCTCCAAGTGCCTTTCCTCTCCCCGCTGACCACGCAGGCAGCGAGGGAGGCACACCGAGAGCCAGCCAGCCGCTCTTCCCCGGCGCTCTGAGGCGGAGGGACTCCGCTCCTGCCTTTCCTTTGAAAACGTTCCTCCGAGCGATTCGCCCTGGATGCCACAGGAATGCGGTGGTGGATCTGGGAGGGGAGCGGCGGTGAAGTCTCGCGGCTAAGTGGTTTAGCAGGAGCTGCCGATCTCCTTCTCCTCCTTCTCCTCCTCCTCCTCTTCCTCGCCGGGCTGCAGCCGCCGAGCGCTGGGCTCCGTGTTCAGCCCCACCGGCCCCACACTTGTGCCTTCTGCTTTCCCAAGAGCTTCCCAGCTGCAGCACCGCTCCCGGCGGAGCCGTGTGTAGCCTCTCAGATGGGTCAGGGCTGGGGGAAGCAGAAGGTCTTGGAGCCCTCCCAGGGGGCTTAGCCCTCAGGGACGAGGGATGCGACCCTGCCAGCCTCTTTGCTGAGACCCACATCACCCTCCTCTGCCTTCCCTCCACCAAAAACACTAAGGGTGGCCAGTAAAATAAGGAACTGTGGGGTGGCACATCCCTCCAGAGCGTGCAAAAGCAGAGACAGCAGCCAGGACATCACTCTTGTCTCTCCAGCCCTGTTACAGGGGATGCACAGAGCTCACTGTGCAAGGACAGAGCTCACAGACTTTGCAGCACTGCAAATACAATCCAAGGCAATGCAACGTCTGTTCTTGCTCCTTCTGAGTCCCATTCCTGGTTGGTGGATATTCCTGATACAGCTCTGTCCCCTTCCTGGAGAGGAAACAGTGCAGGCCTGGATTAAGCTGTTCAGATACAGGTAAATGAGCATGAATGTTGTAGTGCACTGCCCAGCTCAGCTATGCTGAGCTTAAAGGGAAATGTTTTGAGGAAGAAAGAACAAAATTTTTTTCCTGTGGTTTTAAGCAAACGTGGTTTTAAATCTACCTTACAAGACAGACTGTTTCAGAGATTTCTGCATTTTGCTCTGCCTGAACGCTGAAAACATCTGAATTACTGCCTGCCTTTTTTTTTTTTTTATTTCAGTCTCAGAGGTAAGGCTGCAGTTTCAGCTGAACTTCAAAAGTCACCGTAAGAGGCTTTCCCCCCCTATAAAAGGTACACAAACTCTCCATTTCCACAGCTATCAAACTTACCAAAACTTGCTATCCACTTTAATTTCCGACTCAGCTTTTTCCCACCTAGTAGTATTATTATTATCGCAATAAAACTAATTAGGTCTGATATGCCTAAAACTACTTTGCCAACGCACCTTACCTTAAGTGTATTGTTCTCCAGTTGAAAGTTGCTGTGTCTCCATCCAAACTTGTTTTACTTGGCTTGTATTTCAATAGGATTAGGTCACCATTCCCCACACACACACACATACACAGAATTAATTAAATACCAAGGAAGGGATAAAACCAGCAAGATCCAAAACCAGAGTGTATTGTGTCCTTCCCCCACACTGGTGGGAACGCAGGGAAATGAGAAATCTCTGGTCAGAGGAGCATAGCATTTTACACTTTGCTCCCTATTTATTGAAATGCCTGTGTTGATTTTTGAATGAACTGGCCTTTACTTTGTGTTACAACAGCTTCTAGAAACATCACTTAATTTAGTGGTCCTGTTAAATGGACAGGACATGCCTTGTAGCCTGGTAGCAGTGAAGGGAGTACAAATATGTTCAAATACACCATCCCCACAGGCAGCTGAAGCTCAGAACCAGAATCAGCTGGTGAGGAAGAATATTTGTCTTTACCAATATTCATTTGCATGTGAACAATATTAGTTTAAGCTAGGGTTATACCTGGTCTGGGGTGTTTACACTAGGTATGGTTTATTTAAGTCCAATATATTACAACTCACAGGAGTTCCCTGGGGGTCCTGGCAGAGGTGACTGATGTCTCGGTGTGGCAGGTGCTGCATGAATGTCTGCAAGCTGAGCTTTGGCTCAGTGAGGGGTACAAAAGAACAGGTGGGAGATGTGGACTGTAGGAGCACAGGGGGCACAAGGAAACAGTGAAACAGGGTTGATGGAGGCCTTAACAAATGCAGAACCCCCTGTGGGTAAGGCTGGGCCAGATCTCCATGTACGCCCTCAGCAGGTTCAGAGAGCAAACGCTCAGAGCCTACCGCCTCTGCTGCAGAGAAGAGAAAGGAAGGACTAGAATCAGTAAATACATAATAAAATAAATTTGATATATAAAATGAAGAAAACTTTTGTTTCTCTGTCACTTACAAGTCAAAGTGGGGAAAGAGAGAAGCAGAGCAAATCCCAGCAGGCAGTGGATGGGTACTGGCAAATGGCCACAGCGTGACTGCAATGCATTAAATGCTGCCTCTCAAGAAAGCAAAGAAATGGACATTTACTGTAAGTGGAGTCTGTGTCTCCTCCCCAGGAAATATATCATACCCAGGGGCAGTCATATGCACAGGGGGAGAACCCGTGCTGAGAAAGGCAAATGTTTAAAGTTAACGCAAGATCTATAAAAGTCGTGTTCCCCTATAAATCCCTCTGCTCTGGACGTCTTGGCTTCGTACTGCACATAAGTTGCTGCAGCTCAGCTGCCTTTACAAACAGATAGGATTTCCTTGGCTGCAGGTTCAGCTGGAAGCCACGACTGTGTCCTGCTGCTGTGCACAGCTTCTGGATTTCAAAGAGCAATTGCAGGTGCCCCAGGGCAACCTGTTGCCCTCTGGTGCCACTGGGGAGCGAAGATGTGGAGATGTTTGTATCTGTTCTAAGCATCCATTGGAAATGCTGGACACATTTCACTTCCAGTCCAGAAAAGCAGGAGTGAAAAGGGCATACTCAGACTTGTATTTCTCTGTGCTTGGGGAGTCCCTTGGGGTAGACTTTGCAGCAGCCTGCTTTATGTATGTAACCTAAATCCTGAGTAGGAAACACTGGCTTTCTGGACTCTTTCTACAGTTAATGGAGAGACAGAAATTCCTCTGGAGGATGAGTCAGAGAAACTAATTTAGAGCAGGGAAGCAGGCACTAAACCCGAGTTGGGTAGTATGGAAACAACTCCGACATGGTGCTTACGCACTCAGCAGAGATGCCCTGCCGTGGCAGGAGCAGGACAAGAGGCTCTAATGAAGTCTTTTTGTGCAAGCAGTGAAGGATCTGTGAAACCTTGATGGAAATGACGGCAGCAGCATTGAAATCAGGCTGAGCGAAACGCGGGGGCTTGACAAAGGGCATCTGCATCCACTCCTGAGCTGCTCTGCAAGCCCAGAGCAAAGAGACCTCAGCAAGGAGCTGTTTGCTGTGCCCCACACAAGCAGCCCTGGAAGAGGAGACCGAGCCAGAGGTTATGAACAGGCAGAGGCACAGCTGAGGAGCAGGTCCAGGAGCAGGTCCAGCCCTCATCCAAGCACGGAAGTGCCACAGGTTGCCACAGCGGCGAAGTGGAAAGGCCTTGGCAAGGTTGAGGAAGCAAAGACAAAGGGAGGGAAAAACAAACATCTGTGATCTACAGGCGCTCTCTGACTAACGTCAGCGCATGGAGAAAGGAACCGAGGGGGGAAAATGCCTGAGAGACTAATCAGCAGCTCTGAATAACAAGCTCCAAGCATTAACATCTGGGAGCTCGCTGCTGCTCACAGATATTCCTGTCCCACCAGGCAGCTCAGAGCAGCCTGTCCACAGCTCTGGCTGCTGCGTGGGCTGTAAATCCTGAAAGGGCCCCAGACCACCCTGCGTGCAGAAAATGGGCAACAGGCTACTCTGAGCATGGCAGGATTTGGAAAACAACCAGTATTCAAGGTGGAGGGGCATGGTATTTAGGAGACCACCCTCCTGCTTGCGTGTGCTCAAATGGCCCTACATATTTGGAGCATTAATGACTGTTTCTGTAGGAGACAAAAGCTGCTGTTTCACTCTAATACAATCTCTTAGATCAGGTCCTGTTCCCAAGCCAGTATTTTAA
The DNA here is from genome assembly GCF_003031625.1 of Empidonax traillii. Taxonomy (NCBI): domain Eukaryota; kingdom Metazoa; phylum Chordata; class Aves; order Passeriformes; family Tyrannidae; genus Empidonax; species Empidonax traillii. Next base: position 334,166 of record NW_020955978.1, on the reverse strand, counting down.
ATCTCAATAGAAATATAGGATCATATTCAAAAGCCAACAATTTATTTAATGGCCAAAGTGTCTTCTTGATGCTTTGCTTCATTTTGTATAGACAGAGAAGGCAACACAAACTCCCATCACATGCTGCACAACTTACTGCCTTATACAGGGGAAAGCTTTTCACACAGGGCTGGTTACAGTGCCTGTGGAAAATAAGGTCATAAGGGAAGCATGAGTCAGGCCTCCTCGTACACACAAGCCTGGAGCACTCTTTCCAGCCTGATTTCAGGAGAAGGAGGACTGCAGCCACAGCTACACATGACAAAATGACTTCAGGGCTGATCGATGCCCTGTGGTGAACTCTTCTCTGCAAGCATCTAAATTATGGAGCACGCACTTCACTGCTGGTTAATGTTGCAGTGGTGGCTCTCAACTGTTTAATCTTATGTTAATAATTGTGCTGGAGTGAGATAATTACATAGCAAGTGCCACACCACTGCACAGCAAGCACATGGGGATACCTCTGAGCTACAGTTCAATCATGCACTACTTGGAGGTTTGACTCTTTTGTGAATAACTGCACCGTGGTCTGCAAAATCTTGTAATATCCTGCTGTCTTGTGCATTTACCTGTAAAATCTGCTACTTTTCCTGGAAAAATACTTAGGGACAGGTAGCCAAGTGTATCCCCTGTAAGTCTGTGTTACTGTTTGTGTATGCGAGGGCTTTAAATGTGATTATGAAATTAATTTTCTGTATCAGTCCAAAATTCTTCTGTGGATATTTGTTTTGCTTTTCTCATATTTCTCTGACACAGAAGTTATCTATACTTTCACCAGCTTTGTATTGCATCACTACAGCAGTAGCAAGAGCCAGGATCTGGACAAAGAGCTGATGATCTGGATTGTCTCCCACCCCTCCTGCAGTAGCAATCACAGTATCCACATCAGTCACTGTCCACACAACTCCATAAGGGTTTTGCATGAGAGCAATTAAAGAAAAAAAAAAATCCAAAACCCACTGTGAGGAAGCCAGGAGTTGGGCTCCAATCTAGTCCCATAACTAGGACACTTTCCTTGTCTTTTGGCGATGATAATGTTGGAAGAATGAAATCTCTCTTATTTTGAGCTGTGTTATCTGAACAGCTTGTTCTCATTAAGTAACACGTGCATTTCACACCGTATTGAAGAGGACAGATAAAATGCATGTCCTAATCAGAGGAAAGGAACTGGATGTCTCCACTACAGTGAGGGCAATAACCAGTTAGGGGAAAGCAGCCTCAATGAAAAGTAGTTTTGCTGTGCTTCAATTCCCTGTCTTTAAAAATGGGGATTGCAGGACATTTTTGATTTATAGGGTTTTCTGAGCCCTTATAGTCTAACCTAGAAAGGTCTATATTTGAAGTCTGGATAGTGTGGGACTGGAGCAATGGGGAGCCAGGACCCAAGGTCAGATACTTCACTTGCATACAGAATGGTCTCAGTGCTTCTCTGTGCAAATTCAGAGTGTGAGCCCAGAAACCACATTTTAACTTGAGGTCCTGTTTGGCATTGCCCATAACCACAGCCTTGTCTCCACCAATCTGGAAACACATTTTTCAGAAAGGATCCTGGATAAACTCCCCATCTCTGGAGAATGTGAGTGACTGAACTTTCAATATTTAGAGACTTAGTCAATAAAAGTTTGCAATATAAAAGTTGGGGTTTTTTGGGTTTTTTTTTGTGTCAGAGACCAAGGCATTTAATCCCACATTATCCAAGAAGGGTGAACATCTGGCTTAGATACATGACCAATGTCCATGGTCCGAAGACCAAAGGTTTCAAGTATGACCAAAGGTTGCAAGTACGACCAAAGGGACAACTTCCAGCAACTGCCTTCACGGGGTCTTGGAATACAAACCCAACTGTTCTTCAGGCACTGTTCACCAACAGGGACAAAATGGGTACGAGTGGTTTGGCAATGAGATGCCAGTGGTCACAACTCTTATTCTTCTTCTGCACCTAAAGGTCAATAGACCAGTAGAAAAGCCAGCAGAAGAATATGCAAGGAGTTTTTACAGGAAGGGAAGGAAATATTTGTTCCCACTGATCCTGCAGGTATTTGAGGCCTCTCTCCATCAGCCAGATGTAGTTTAGGGTTAGTACATGTAAACTGCAACACAAACTCAGATGGAAGAATGGGTGACCAATTTCTTTAATCTGATCCCCATCCAGATGGATCTCTCAGTTCTGCCTTGGTCTGTTTAATCCTGTTAATAAGTACATCACTGTACTGACATACAGCATCTACACTTTCTCTTGGCAGTTGGTGTTACTTAAAGTTGCTGGTGCTCTACACTGCTCCCTCTGGATGTTTGTGAGGCATTTCAGTTGAAGAAACATAAAAAAATCCTAAGAATTTGCATAATTCCAAATGTTTTTCCTTCCACATTCTCCCCACCCTAGAGAATCTGCCACTTACTAACATTTCTTTATTTAATCCCTTCCTAAAATACCCTTTTACCATTGGGAACTTTGCAACTCTTTGGGAGGGGGAGGAGTTGTTTGCTGTTTTGATGGAAAGAGTGAAACTAAATTATTTCCTGGCTGAGATTTATGTGTCAAGTTTTAGCTGGCAGCCAGATTTTTTTTTTAGCCAAGTTATAAAATCTGAAGATAATTCCAGCTCTCCTTGTCAGTGACTTTTATGAAGCAATTCATGATATGTGCAGAAATTAAAGGAAACTCCGCACCATGGAGCTTCTCATGGAAATGAAGAGACATATTCCTGCACAGAAGGAAAGGGCAGGAACATATATTAGCCTAAACAGAGCTGTCAGAAAGCAAATCCCAGCTTACTAAAAACCAATGGACATCTTGATGAACCTGTATTTCTTAAACGCTTTGGATGCAAATTGAGAGCAAGGCAGAGGTTGCACTTGACTGTGGGCAAAATGAAGCTGGGTTTTGCTTAAGACATCAGGCTTTTGGAAACTTAAGACCAGACTCCTTGATGCGATACCCTAAAGATGTTCTTGATCTGCTGGGACTATTCAGATGCTGGTCAGCTGGAAGGTGTTACAGTCATCCAGCAAAAGGACACAGAAATCTCTCACATGGGATGGGCAATGCTGTGCTTCTCTGTCCCTTCTGTCATGTTTGCCATGCCAAACCAGCACAGTGGTGATGGTCTGACCCATGCCTAAACAGTAAGGTGGCCACAGCAGTTGCCCATGAAGTGGCTCAAAGCAAAGAGGCAGCAGAAACAAATAACCACATGTGCCAGAAACCCACAGTGAGACCTGTGTGTCTAAAACTCAAGGTCCCAGGTGAGATGCTGCAAGAAGGCTGGGCCTGTTGGCTGTGCCCACATTAGCAAATCAGTTGGAGCAAGAGGAATGTATCTGTAGACTGAAGATTTGGATGAGTTTAGGGTGAGCAAATAGACAGGGAAATGGGTTTGGAAGGTATGTGAAGGACCAGTTGTGGATTCCTTGTGTTTCCATTAGGAGTTAGTGCATACCAGAGCAGCCTGGCTGTGTTTCTCTCAGAAGGAATCTACTCACTGTGCAGCAAAACCTCTTTGTGAACTGAACTGACATTTGTTAAGCAAAACTATGTGTCTCCTACTCACCAGACTCATTCCCTGTCATGACAGAGATTGCACTGATTTGACACATCTTGTTGACAAACCTAAGCTGGCTGCTGTTCCCATAAGTGTTTTGCCTAAGGTCCATGGCTTGGGAAACTTCAAACAGTAGACCTCAAAACCATTGCACAGCCTGCAATGCAACCGGTTTCACATTTGCCTCCCATCCTTCCTGATGGGCCAGCTCCAGCCTTTGGAGGTCTCATCATAGGGCTCAACCTCACAGCTCAGTTGAGGACAGGAGGTGATGATGGGTGTGTAATGAGGCTCTGGGATTGTGTAGTCTGGTTATGACTCTGGAATAGCAGCTGGTGGCTCCCCCGAGAGCCATCTATTACCACAGCCTGCTATGTTTCTCTCCCTGAAGTTCCACTTGAAGGCTCGAGCAAAGAGGCTGGCTGGGCTCTGAATTAACCCACTGATTTCCCTCTGCTTGACACACTGCAAATCTTTACTGGTGCTGACATCCATGCTCTCCCAAACTCCCATATTTCTTGGGAACAGTTGAACTCACAAGTGCTGTGAGAACACAGGGACTGTGAAGCCACCTTGGCTGTGTTTCAATGTCTTCTGGAAAGATCCTAATGCAATACAGACATTTGCATTTGTACCTAAGCACTGGCTACATTTGAGCATGGCTATAATGAGCTCTCCCCACAATACCACACATGAAAGACAGGCAAAGAGAAAGGAATTTTGCCTTCAGAGTTACTTGTGAAGGAAGGCAGATGTCCAGAAGCAAGAGGAACACAGGAGATATGAGGATATTGCCTCCCAGCTCTGCTAGTGACTGTCCATGCCTCAAAACCAGCTAAAAATTGTTTTAATACTGAACAGTATCTGAAGGGAGTCCCTCAGATACAACCAGAACAACCGTGAGGTTGGATCTGGACTGAGTTCAGTAAAAGCCACAGGTGTTCTGATCTACTAAAAAAATATCAAGAAATGTAGCTTATCCTGACCCTTTGCTTTTGGGGTTGGAGAGTGACAGATCAGAAGATGCTCTGCTATGGAATCAAGGCAATGAGTCTACCTTACATGCCCAGGTAGCAATTTGGGAAAGGCAACAGAAAGAAGATCAAAAGTAATGTGATAACAGCTAAAGAAACTGCCATCTGTCCAACAGCCACACACCAGCTTAGTCACTCGTGCCTTTTGAGGTCAGTGGTGTCATCACTGCCTAGATGTAAACCCATGCCTTAGGTCAATAACTTGAGTACTTAAGTTTAGTGAAAACTATTGAAAATGCATGTCACATCCTTTGATTGCTGAGGGAATATTTCCCAGGCGTTTCAAAGCTGAATTATTCAAAAGCTTTTTAATTCAGTTAGAATGGAACTGATGCATATGTAACAATAATCAAGAAACATGAAAATTATAGGGATAATGCAACTCAAACATCAGTTTGCATCAATTACTGGATTGTAATCCCAAAGTTCAGGTGAAAGAAGAGCTCACAAAGCAATGTTCTACTTATCAAAGTAGACCAATACCCTAAAATAACAAAGCTACTTTATTCCAAATTTATTCTGATTTCAAACTCGTTCATTACTTTATCTTCTATGTATGACTCATAGTTCATGAGATCTGCGCAAAACCACATATGAGGGAAGAGGGAAAGGGAAGGGTACTGTAATAAATTCTGCATTACCTGAGAAGATAGGTAAGTATCTCGTCATATCAACTCCCCTCAAAGTTAAATTGCAAGAAGGGCTTATATGCAGCTATACCTCATCAATTCTGACCTGAGTTTTGAATCTTGGATGGTGACACTGTGGGTACAGATGTGGGTTGAAGGGACTTTTAAAAATTATGGTTAAGACTCAATAAAGTTACAGTAACAGCCATGACAAAGCAACCACAGATGAGAACTTGTCAATCCTCATCCTGCATGTGTGTTATGCATTTTACCTCTATAGGCATTACAGCTGACAAATAATTCTCACACAGCATCTGCCAGGCTTGCAGAAGTTCAGAGGAAGAGAATACACTTCTGCTGAGCTCTGACAAATTACATTCAGTTCCATGTCTTCAAGGGACAATGTGGTGTAACGGGGCACTTTCACTCCATACAGTCAGCAGAGTCTACAGTTTCCTGAAGGCTACCCTGAGAACCTGTCTCCCTGTTTCACCAGGACCAAAAAAATAAAAACCAACCCCACAGCAGCTGTGGGCAGATGTTATTCCAGCCTTTCTTTCAGCAGCTGCTGGACACCTCTGAGCTCAGGCTGCACCAGCAGGACCAGTGTGAGGCATCGCTGTGTCCCCAGCCAGTGGCGGGTCAGCAGCACGCCCCAGACCTCCATCTCCTTCCTGCTCCTTTTCTAAACTTCTCAGTGTCAGCTGAGTTGAACCAGTTTTCTGGATGCTTTCCCACTTCCCAGTACTTCAGCAAACAGCACTATGAGTGCAAAAGGGTTCAGTGCACATTTTTGAAGGAACTCAGGCCTGACAAGCACTTCTTGGCTGTCACTGCTGTGACGGAGATGTATTGGCCCTTGTTTTCCCCTTGTTTTTAAAGCTGCTCTACAGTGTGTTTTACTGCATTTGATGGGGAACTTTAAAAGGCTCCTGTTCTGAAGTGATTTTAGAGGACAACCTTCATATGGCAATGCTTTTTCTTGCCCTGACTCTTTAGCTACAGTATAATTTGGGAAAAGGGTGCCTTGGACAGCTTCTGACCTTGTTCTCAAGGGTTCAGATTTCCTAGTAAACATGACTGTACATGATTTCCTATAACCCTAAGGAGGGGCTTAGGTGCAAGGATGCTGAATTCTGCATTATATAGCCCCCAAAGCCGCATTTTGCTGCTAGCCAAACTAGAAAATAACACACTGTCCAGTATGGGGAAATGAGGGCAACAAGAATCAGTTCTCTTTAAATCAGATTACATCTGACTTCCCGTATAAAATTGTTGAAGTCATTCCTTATGCTCACCAAATGACTTCAGCAGGTGCATATCTTTCCTAGGAAAGAGATCCAACCTCTTTTTCAGTGATGGAGAGTCCGTCACGATCCCTAGCAAACTAAAGATTAACGATGTACTTAAAAAAAACCACTGTGTTTAACCTGGGTTATATGGATGCAAAATGCTGACAATTTTGAGTTGCAGGTCAAAAAAAAAAAATATTTAAGGCAGAACAGTCCTGGTTTGATTTCTGAGTCAGGAAATCCTCTCTGTAATTGCAGTCTCCCAGGTAAGTCTCACTCCCCCCATGCTCCCACCCACACCACATCCAGGTGTTTAAGGAGGTTCTGCCTTCCTCTCCAGAGAAACATGGTGGCCTCTAGCAATGGCTAATTACCACTTTGCTGATTGACAAAGCGCCAAAGAGTTAGCACTGCTCGCTCCATAACTGATAATTACATTTTTGTCAGGCTGCCAAGGTCCTCGCACACACCTGCGTGCTGCCCACATGGTTGTAACAAAGAGATTTATAATAATTAATTATAACATTCCAAGCACACATCTCCCCACCCACTTCCAGCAGCGGCATGTAAATGCAGTGATGGGCATGTCTAATTTCCGCTCCTTGTTATGTGGGTTCACAGCGTTAAAGTCAGCTAAGAATGTCTCCTGTTTGCATCCTTTGAAGCTTCAATTAATTTAATTCTGGGTAAGGAATCCCACTTTTTTTTCTTCTTCTTCTTCTATTTTACCCTGGTTATTTGTTCACGCCTTCCTGACTAGTCTAGACAGCCCCACCACTTATGATTTCCCCGAGGTGGACACTTTCCAAACAGTACAGCTCTCCTCCCACAGAACACGGGCCAAGCTTCACAAAACCAAACCTCTTCCCACGGATCACCATTTCCCTGGCTAGTCATTGACTTCCAGAACTGAAGAGGTGGGAACTAAAAGCCTGCAAGATATTCATCACCTCCAGTGTCATTCTCAGTTTCCAAAGGCAGCTACTGTCCATGGAACATTCCCCTGAAGCTGCATCTGTCATTCCTACCCCCATCCACTTTGTGCTCATCATTGGGACCTTCCAAGCTGCTAACACTGATGAGCCCCTGTTGTGATGCTCCTCTCCCTGGTCTTCATGCTGCCCTTCTGTGGGAAAGCAAAAAGCCCCATTGAAATTTTCCTTCTCCCTGATTTGCTTCTAATCTGTTTTGCATTTCATTCTTTCTTTTTTTTTTCCCCCCTCACCATATTCTGGTTTTACATCCTTCTCAGTTTTCACTTTCTCTCACAGGTTGCTGGCACTGTTGACATTCATCTGCACTTAATCTTCCTGGGGTTAAGTCTTACACACAAATATTTTCTTTCCCTGTTGGCACTTCCAGCAGTCTAGGCAAAACTTTGAAATTTCCCTGTGGCAATAGCAGTGGGAGGTCCCAGACAAGCAGGGAAGGGGCTTTACTCCCTCTTTTCTCATGGACTTGCATTGCAGAGCATTAGTGGTAGCTGATTCCTATCCAGGATAGGGCGGAAACAATCTTCTTTAAAGCTCAGACATCAAGTGTATTCTGTAACCTTGAGTCGTGTGCTGTGAGAGGGTATAGGATAGAGGTCTGTGCAATCACAAGTGCCACAGAGAGATTAAAAAGAGACTGGCAGCATCGTCCAGCAGAGAACTGGGAGTATCAGATGGTACAGTAGGAAACAGGTCGAAGGCAGTCAAAAAGTGGTGATTGTCAAGAGGAGCTTTATGAGACAGAAATGGACGGGAAGTCAATTGATACATAGAAACAAATAAATATATGGAAATTACTTCACCACAGAGATTCCTTCACCTGAAAACACTGGAGGCTGGGAGAGCATCAGCAAGAACCACCACATACCTTTACCGTCTTCTTGCACTCTTGCCTGGATACCTTTAGATTTAGATATTTGTTGGTATGCTGGGGGTCTTGGGGGTGGTGGGACTGGGGAGAATGCTGTCAGTCTTTTACTTTACTTCCCCAGAAGATCACTACTTTGCACTAATTCAGGACTTCTGATATTGAAGCACCTGTCAAAAGGACTCCTGTACCCCACCCTGCTGTTGGCTGCAGCACTTCAGTGTGTTATGCAATGACATTCAGTCTTTCCTCACATTTTGAGATGGATACTGAAGTAAACAAACTCCGTTCAACTAATACTTAAATACACCCAACTAAGAAGCCAATCTAAACCTGGAATATTTATACATAAAACATATAGAAATAAATAGGTTCTATCTGTAGTGTACACTTGAAGTCCAAGTAGAAAAAGCCCTAAAATCAATGTTGAAATAATTCAAATAGCCCCCTGTAAAAAGGCTGTCTTACGTGACGGTTCCAACAATGTTGAGTGGATTAGAAAGATTATTTCAGTTGTTACTGCAAGCTTTGGAGTCTTTTTATGTCAGAGACAATGTTCCATTTTGACAGAGTATTGATAACATATGTATCCTCTTTTTTTTTTCTTTTCCTAACATCATTTTTAAAAATGCTTTTAATTTCATCTACACATTTGAAATCACTCTGTAATTGACCACAGGCTTTTAAAAAAAAAAGGGGGCAGAGGTTTCAAAATTTCAAAACACAAGGAATTGCTTTAAAGCGATGTATAAGGTTGTATTTAAATCCACAAAACAAAACTCAGCATCTTACATACATTCAGTAAATTTTATCCAAAAGGCTTTATAAGCTAGAAGATAAAGACTACAAAATGTGTCATAAGCTCCAGTCAAATTCAAGCCACCTGCTCCTCACAGCAATAGATATGGAAGGAGGGCTCCAGACATGCTGCAGTGCTTGTTTCAAGCTCTGGACTTTTCCAGAATCCACTGAATCTAAACCAGAAGAACTGCTACATCCAGAAAAAGAAGACAGTGAGACAGAGCTATAGTCATGGTCAGGGTGGTGTAGCATAAATGATCCAGGACCACGTCAATCCGTTTTAGACACTAATAAGTTCATACTTATATATGTGGCCAAGGCCAGACCACAATGTGAGCTCAAAGGAGCTCTGTTTCTGCAACTAATACATTGTCTTTGCCCAAAAGACAAGCAGAATCTGAAACCAGTTATTCGCAGGGTTACCCCGAGCACAGGGTGCAACACAGATCATTCCACTCACATACTGTGCTGGGCAAGGATTTCCAAATCACTGTGCTGCTCTAGAGGAGCCAGGAACACCAACTGCAGCTGACACTGAAAGCACAGCTCGGGTCACAGGAGGGACCAGTCTCAACATTTGGACTGATGTCCCATCATGCTTTATGTGCCACGAGACACACACTCATTAACCTGCCTCTTCAGTATCAGTTCATGCCTGGAGAAAGCATCAGTGTCGCAAAGCAAAGGACACACAGATGTGTTTTCTCCGGCTTTTCTGTAAGCGGGATTTCTGTTGGCAGTCCTCATATTTAAAAAGGTATTTCTCATAATTAAATAAAATGAAGTCTGATTCAGCTGCCCACCCTGTCACACGTAGTGCCCCCTGAAATGCCCGCGAGGGGTCCAGTTGTGGTTAGAGAAGGTGGAATCTCAGTGCTGAACAGCAGGTTTCCCTAACCTTTCACATCTCCTGTGGAATCCCAAAAGGCGACAGGTAGATGAGTTGCTTCCATAAAGGCAGGTATCCCTGCCAGACTACTGGAGTCCAGGAGATTCCATTGAGGATAAGTTCTGAAGAGAGGTAATAGAGAGCTCTACCAGAGGGAATGCAATACAGGGCCTGTTGATCACCAATTGAGGGAACTAATCAGCGTTGTCAAGATTGGAGGTAGACTGGGCTGCAGTGATCATGCACTGGAGGAGTTCTCAGACCTGAAGGATACGTGTCAGGCAAAGAGTAAAATCAAGACTCTGAATTTTAGGAAAGCAGATTTGCAGCTCATCAGGGAATTAGTCATATAATCATAGAATCACAGAATCATTTAGGTTGGAAAGTCATGGAATAGGAAGGGCACAGGATTTAGACAAAAAAGTTTACAAACAGAAAGTGTTCAGGCAGTTTTTCCTAATCCTAGTGGGGATCAATCCTGAGTCAAAGAGAATTGTCTGGACTAGGGAGAGCTACAGATGTCATCTATCCAAACTTCTGTAAAACCTTCAGTACGGTACCCCACAATATTCTTCTCTCTAAAGTGGAGAGATATGGATTTGACAGGTAGACTGTTCAGTGGACAAGGAATTGTTTGGATGGACACATCCAGAGAGTAGTGGTCAACAGCTCAGTTTCCAGAGGGACATCAGTGACAAGTGATGAGAAGAGGAGGGGAAGGGGAAGGGGAAGGGGAAGGGGAAGGGGAAGGGGAAGGGGAAGGGAATTTTCTTAGAATCTGAAAAAGAGGAAGGATACTGTCCCTGATAAAAACTGAGAGCAAACTAACACTGCAATAGCCGTGTTCCCAGCTCAGTAGTTCTGGTGTTGAGGCCGACCCAGGGTGCTGCCAATGTGTATGTTAATGTTTAAAGATACATCTGGGCTTAGGAGCAGGTTAAAGTACACAATTAGCCCTGGGCAAGCCTGAGATTTCTCCATTTCAAAACATAGGAAATGCTGTAAATACCATAGCAAATGCAATTACCAGAGCGTGATAAACACCACTTCGTTAGCAGGGACCACAGGAGGCTTCTCCTGTTCCAGACAATTCTGACAATGAGCAGGAACCAGAGGTCGATCCTGAAGTCCAGACACAGAACAGGCAGGCAAATGCCTCAGGGATGCCTCCAGTCTGGGATTTTGTTTTTAGCCCTTCTCTGTCCTGATGCTGTGATGGAAGGGGCCTGCTCCTTCACATCCTCAACATCTGCAATGTGTTTCTTGAGCAATGACTGTCTGTAAGGAGCGGGATGCATTCCAGCGGCTCCAGAGTGCCAGTGACTTGGAAGCATCAGGACATTTCCCATCAGTAGTTCAGCTGCTTCTAGACATGGGTTAAATATAGGAGGTTTTTGTCACTGGATGTGATTTCAAGCCATTTTTATTACAGTGGGAAAGATTTGAGCATAAAGTATCATTTCCAAGACACATTTAATCTATGATTCTGCACCTTTGGGAAAAGAACCAAGAATCACATTTGTTCCCTTGCCCTTTGAAATCAAGACTTTAGAAAATACAGGCTCAATTAGGATTTCAAGGGACAGAGCTTGAAGTGTTCACTGAACTCAGACAAAACGTGCCTGAGCCTAAAATGTTTAAAAGGGCAGAATCCCAGTCACTGATGGTGGTAACAGCCCTTCCCCAGGGTCTTCTTAAAAGTGTTTGTTTCCAGTCCACAGTCTTTTCCCACATCAGCATTCACATCTAGCATGGCTGTAGCTCTCTGAAGAGCTCAGGAAACTTGCAAGTGATTTTTAGAAAAATTCACCTCCAAGTTGTCTTTTTTAATCCAATTGGTGGATGTGGGCTTTGGATGCCCCCTGGTACCTTCTGGAGCTGCTTGGCACAGCAGGGGGGATATAAACCCTCTCCAGAGAAAGTAAGTCACCCTTGCCAGCACAGACATCCAGTTTGAAGAGGAACAAGTGGACAAGGACAAGGTGCTCTGAAACCCTATATACCCCTTCCCAGAGCCATGTCATGACCTATACAATGGATCTTCGTCCAGGGGCAGGCAGCAAAAGAGCAATGTCTTCTTCTGACTAAAAGACCCACCACAATTTTCCAGCTTGACCCAAGCCTTGTAAATGATGGAGATTTCACCACATTACTAGGCTACATATTTTGGTGGATTAGTTCTTCATTTCCTATCTCCTTGAGCTTTTAATTTTATTTTTTTTTCATTTGAATCTGTTATTTTTCCTTTGTCTCTGCTTACAGATGCTTCTCCAATAGCGGTACTTACAGACCAAGTCAGTTTCCTTCCCACAGATAAGTCACGTGCACAGAGATTCTCACTTAAGACATCTTTTAAAGCTCATGAATAAATTCTCTCCCAGGCGTCCCAGACCTTGGAGCTCTTTTAAAGTATGAGCAGGCATTTGGCAGAAGTCCCTCATGGCCACTGTAGCTAAGCCCCTTCCTCATTATCCCTCTTCTTCCACACCCAAAGATGATGCTTTTAAGGTGGAAAAAAGCTTTCCCACTCTGCAGCAAAATGAAGGATTTTGAGTGAATGTGGCTGCTATGTTCTTGCTTCAAAGGCTCTGAGACAGGACTTCTTTCCCCATGTAAAGGGAAATTAGGACTTACAGCATCCGAATTTCTATTCCAATCCTGAGCCACCAACAGTACAAGCTGTTCCTTCACTTTGACTTTCATTCTTTTCTCTCCCCAACTACCATCCAGTTAAGCAACTAACTGAATTTTTTCCACAATAAAAAAAATCTAATTACAAACATCCAGAAGAACACAGTTGTGTTCAGACCTTGTCTAAAGGCTCTGGAAATACAAAAAGCAAGCCAAACAAATGATTGTTCTCTGAAACAGGTGCACAACAAAGACAAATGGAGGCAATAAACTCATTGCATTTAGAGGTAATGAAGAGGATACAAGTCACCATCAACCTGAAGAAGGAAGCCAGACTTCATAGCACCAACATGCTTTTGTTTGAATAAATAACCAAACCCCAGTTGCTCACGTGTCACCCATCTGAAGAAAACTCCTTACACAAAGTACAGCACTCCCTGTGCAATAGGGCTCGAAGTCACGGAAGGGGAAGGAGAAGGGCACAGGTTTTCGACAAATAAGTTTACAGACAGAAAAATAATTTACACAGTTGTTTCTAATCCCAGGGGAGATAAATCCTGGGTCAAAGAGAATCGTCTCCACTGGACTGGGATACAGAGCCCAAGATACCAGCTTTGCTGTTGCCATCTGCAGAATGGAGATAGTTCTCCTGCTTCCCCTGCATGGTCACAAGGATGGGTCATTTTGAGAATAACAGTACATAAATACTAGATTGCATTTTAGTCCCTCATCTTGTCTCAGTATAAAGCACTGCACTGACATTCCTCTTGCAGTAACTACTGGTTCCCTACTGATCTAGAAAATGCAAAAATACTGCAGAACAAGTTCCTTTAAGTGCTTTTAGATCTCAGGAAGTATTTTTTTTGCTTGCTTGCTCCTGAGTTTCTTGGGCAGAAATTCAGACCCGGCTTTCTGGTCGTATTAATTTCCCTTTGTGCTATAGAATTTCATGGAAACTTGCTTCTCCCTCAGTGTATTTTTCCCTACTGTCATTCATTTCACAGATAACTTGGCTAACAGTGGTAGCAGCCTTCTTCCAAAAGAAGCCCACAGATTGGGGCAGCAAAAGGAGGTAGTCACTGCATCAGCTGCCAGAGGCACCTGCAATGATTTGAGCAGCAAACAGCTGCAATTGGTCCACCAAAACCGTATGTTCCCAGTGCCTCGAAACCAGCCACTCTGGTTTGTCACTTCACGTCAGATGCTGCAAGGGGCTGTGTGCTCCCAGGGCCAGTGGCAAAGCCAAGCCTGGCACCTCAAGGCTGCTTCTGGCCGAGCTCAACAGGGCAAGGACACTTCTCCGGGGGAATTTGGAAAGGCACTTGGCTGGCAGAGGCAGGACAGATTTTAAAAGGCTCTGTCTGCAGCTTACATTAGGGACTCGAACTCCTGCTGCCTCAGAGCCAACTTGGCTTGTCATTTGTGAAAATAAACATCAAAATGCATAGGCTGGGAGAAAATACGCCCCAGATTAAAAGATCTCATCTCCCTTCAAGCCGCAGTGGCTGATCTGGTTAGAGGCAGCATTACAGGTGCCCTGTCTGCCAGCTGCCAGATGGATTTTGGTGGCTGTTGATTTTAATAAATGTTCTGCTCCATCTTTTTCTGTATCTATCTCACAGGTGGGTCAGCAGAGAGAGAGAAGTTAAAAGAAAAGACTTGTCCCTGGATTCAAGGTCAGATGGAGCCAGGAACTAAACCAAAGGCTAGATCTGCCTACCATGCCTGTAGGATAAGCATGTGCATCAAAATTTAGGGACCTCCCTCATTAATTTTGGTTGATTTTGGACCAGAAAACTTGCCTGAGACTCACTCTGAATGTATTCCCCAAAACAGCTGGCCTGAACCAAGGTCTGGGAAAATCCAAACAGTGAAGAGCCACATGTAGCCAGCTCAGATGTTTGCTTCCCCCTCCTGTTCCCAACCCAGTCAAAAGCACTGAAATAGTCCCAATGGGTTACTCTGAGCAGGATGTCAGGAGTCATATTTAAGCATCTTCCTGTAGCTCCCAGACTGAGTTAGTACCTCCACTCTCTGAGACTGAAACATCGTGAGACAAGTCTGAATACTGGAGCATGACTGGATCAAAAAATACCCATGATCTTCTTCTTAACCCTGGACATTTTCTTTTTGCCTCAGGTTAATAATATTAATATGTCCACCTTACAAGAACACCAGCCTCAACTCTTCCCCTTGGAGGTCAGGTCCCAGATATCTGGGGAGCACCTTCAGTACCCAAACCTGTGCTGAGGAAGGTGATTTGGCCATGGACACAAGCACTTTCAAGCACGTGTTGTGCTTCATTTCACAGCCCAGGTCCACACCAGCTGCCTCTCCCTGCCAGACAGTTCTTTCACCTTTCCCAGTCTATGTGTGGTAGGATGCCCCCTCTCACTTTCCCACACTGGGCAGGCTGTGAACAGGAGGGAGAAAAGCAGAGCTATCACTCTTGCAGAGAAGGAGACAGTGGACTGGAGTCAGTCTCCTCATGTCTTCCTGTTGCTGCTTTTCCCATGACAGTGTTATCTCCAGAGGGTATGACTGAGAAATCCACCTCTCACTACAACGCTGCAATTCCCAGCCCACCTTAGATGGGGATGCCCAGGGTGGGCTTCAAACTTTCCAGTGCCCTCCCCAGAAGGAGGTATCTCCCACCTCAGCCACTTCTGTGCTAAAGCAGAGGGAATGTGACCATCTCAATGTCACCACCACCTCTCCTACCTACACAGTGCCTTGGCCCCTGGCTAAGAGGCTTCTAAAGGTCAGGGAATCCCCAAAAAAAAAACCTCTTAATTGAGCTAAGCAAGCACTGCAGCAGGATTTGTGTTCAGCAGCACCACTGCACCTCTTTCAACCACATCTGGGCTGGAAACTCCAAGGATGTTTGGAGCATCCCTCCAAACAGCCTTTGTGTCTCTCAATGTGCAGCGCTCAGCACACAACTACCAGCTGCCTCTGTGGCCACCAGCAGTTTCCCACCCCTGTGGCAGTGCAGGAAACCACACAGAGAGCCAGAAAGGTGTCCTGGGGCTGGGGTCAGATGCCTGTTCACCACCAAGTTCATGTACAGCAGCAGATAGCGTTGTGCCACGAAATGTGGAATGATTTAGTGCATCTGGCAGAACTTCATTAGAGTGTGACTCTGGATAATTAAAAGCAGCCTGGAGCCATGTGGGTCTCCATTCACTGCCAATTCCTGGAAAGATTGCTGCTTCGCCCTTCAGAGGAGGCAGCAGTGTACACACACACACATAGCCCTGGCTGTCCAGGCATTTCCTTGCTTGGCGGGCTGGAAACCGGATATTTTTAAGGATATTATGTACTTGGATGTGCCTGAGACATAGTCAGAGAGAGCTGTGCTTTGCAGTAATCTGCACTACTTGATAGGCAGAAAGTCGGTCCAGACACGTGCACCAGGGGTGCACCAGGGGCTGTGACACTATTTGGGGCTCCCCTCACATCATCCTGTACCTGTGTTGGTACCAGGAGGGTGCATCTCAGCAGTCCCCCACCAGTCTTGGCTGCCAGTGGGGACAAGAGTTCAGCTGGGGGGGGAAAAGCTCCTTTTTCAACCCCGAATTCTGACTGTTCATAAACGAGATCAAATTCAAGGCTCCCATGCTACATCAGGTCATCCCTCCTGCATTGTGTATGGCAATCAGCCAACATACCCCCCAGCAGAAATAAGGTGCCTATAAGAGACAACCAAAAAACAGAGATATTTCCCCATTTTCCTCCAGGGAAGGGCTGCTCAGAACACCTTCTCTGTGCTGTAAATATGATAAAGGCCATATGCAATGGAAAAATCCCGTGGATAAGACTATTGTGTATTTCTTTGTGATCTTTTATTCTGCATTTTATCAGCCTGTGTGCACGTGGGAAGGCAGGAAACTGATAGGGAGATGCCAATCAGAACTCTAAGAATCCCCTACCACAGCCTGGGCGGGAAGATTTGGAAATGAGTCAATGCCATTTCCATGCCAAAAGACTCTTGAGGATGTTACCCAAATGTATCAACTGTCTCGTGGTCTTCCCTTGTCCCAGACACTTGTCAGCAGTTCTCCATTTCACCTAATATTGCTTACATGTACTAATTAAGCACAGATCGTAGGGAGGGGGTACGATCTGGGTGGGTTTCTGAGAGGAAAACAAAAGCGCTGCAAATCACTGTGAAAACAACCCAGAAGCAACGGCACTTTCTATCACGCTGTTAGGCTGACAGAGAAACAACCCCTCCAACAAATGGCAGGGCAAAAAATGTGCTGTGAAGTGTCACTGAATGAGACCCACTAGAATTCACCTGGTGGTGAGAGCATCAGGGAAGAGACAGGTTAAGACCAATACCAAGCAAATGTGTTGCTGCCTACAGATGGACTCAAGGATCCGACCCACGTGGTTGTTGCTGAGACACAAGTAGTTCTGAAACTATTTCCTCTGCTTCCTCAGAGGAAGAATGCCATTTAATTTAGTTTTTGCTTTGCATGTAATACCAAGGCCATTTATGCAATTGCTTTTCTCACCCAGTTCCCTCTTCAGCTACTCCAAAACCTTGCAAGTGTCCCAGTCAGGTCATCAGGTTGTTACAGCAGCCAAAGTGCCACCTAAGAAGAGATCCAGGCTCAAAGATGCTGAGCAGATTTTTGCAGACTGCCAGGCTAACCCAGTAATTACCTTGCTTTTTATTTGGGACACCGACTACTCTCATAAAAGCTCTATTATTACCCAGATAAAGCTCTGGAGGTCTCTCATAAGGCACATCCTTTCATCTAAATCAATTGAGGTAACAGCATGATTGTGACTCTGTTCCTTGAGAGGAGACAAGTCAATGCACGGAGAGAAACTTAATAAAAAGTATAATCTCCCCCTGCAATCTCACTGAGCTTAACTGAATTTATTGGGTTCCTTAATTTCCATGGGCTTTATCTCGGTGCTAGGGCTCTCACTGTTGCTCATGACTGGTTGGACACTGCCATTATTCTCTTGTTATGATGCAGTTGGGGTCATTTTGCAATGCTCTTGCATGAATAAAAGAGGAGACCAAAAGACCACATTTCTCTGTCAACCTGTTGATAAAACCAGGAGTTAAAGCTCCCCTGAATAATAAATATTTACAAATGGTATTACACACTTCTATAGCTCTTATTGACACCACACCTCAAATGACTTTGGTGTAATCTTTCCTGTGCAGGCAGGGTAACCAGGTCTTCTTTATGAGATCACACAACTCTGCAGAAGGCCAAGTCAAGAGGAGAAATTACAGCCCCTAGACGTGCATGAAAAACTCCTCGGGGGGGGCAAGATTTCAATCCCAACCTGCTGCATCATCCCCAGCTTTAGCAGCAGGCACTGTGAGAGATAAAAACAACAAGGAGGGTTCCCACCCCCCAAGCTTGAGCAAGCAGAAATCAATCCCCTGTGTGTAAAAGAATATCCTTTATCACTTCAGCCATGTGAAAAGTTTGTTGTGAGAAAGAGATATTGGAATATGCAGATGCCACCTGGTCCTTTGGGATTTTCCCATTCTCCCTCTCCATCCACTGACCACGTGGGCTCCTTTAGAGCAAGAAAAGGTCACAAGGCTGCTCACTAAAAGTACCAGCAATGAAACACCAGCACTGCCAGCTGCACAAGAGAATAACTGGGTGGCATGCAGGGGTTTGTGAGAAATGTTAGGAATACTGAGGGAATCAGGGGGGAAAAGATAAAGGGATGTCTGGGGTGGTTTCCTGAGGCAGGGGTGACCCAGAATCTGCACACTGGCAGGCACAGGACAGCCTGGCACGGCCACTGTCACATTTCACAAATCCCTTGATACATCTGCAGGCCTTTCCTCAGGGATTGACAGGAGATACAGGATAAAACATGGAATTTTTAAGAATTTTAGTTAGGTTTTTATTGCTGCTTAATTATTCCTTTCTTTAATAAAAGCATCTTAATAAAAACTGCTGTCTGCAAGGTTCCCTGGATCGGTGAGTAATGCATTTCTCCTGGGGTCAGAGGTGGGAAAAAACATCTAAAACTGTAATCCCAAAAGGGAAGAAAAAGTGTTTCCTATGTTATTGTTATCACCTTCATGAAATTCAGCTCTAGGATCGAAACAAACCTGATATTCAGATACTTTCAATGTGCTGCAAGGAGCCCTCACTCTGCAAGAAGTTGCAGCCACTCATTACAAACTCAACTCCAACCCCAAGCCTGGTGGGACCTTCATGTTTAAGCAACAATCTTGTAGAAATCACTACAGCAATGAGATGGAGTAAAGTAGGAGGCCTGCAAAGATCACTAAGGAGCTGAGATAAAAGTCAAGATGGAGCTCAGTTAATTATTGCTTCTGCAAACGCCAAAGCCAAAATGCAAGTGTCAAAAGAAATGACAGCAGGAGCTATCGTTGCTCTCTGGAGTGGCCGTAACAAGCACCTGAGTGAATTTATGAGGTTGTGGGGTTATTGGAAAACTGTGGAAAGCAGCATCTGGCCCTCAGCCCAGACTACAAGGGGCTTAAAAAGGCAGCTGCAATTAGCTTCCAGCAAGAGCAGCAGGCTCAGGATGAGGAATGTATTATCCCCAGTGAGATGTGCCTCGGGTCTGGCCTCCTTTCACCACATGCCATGGGGCTTTCCGAAAACTGGAAGGGTTTGCCTGTGAGGGAGAAGGCAGGTGGCACATCCCAGTGCATCAAAAACTTCCTGCACGTCTCTTTGCTCTCTTTTGCACCATCAGACACGTTTGTTGGAAGGAAGAAAAAGAGCTGTCAGGATTTTCCTCCTTTCACCCATTGGGATAACCCCGACAAGGCTAACTGCAACAAGGAGCACAGCAGAGAGAAGAGGGCCAGCAGGAGGACAGCATGTCAGTGGTCAACTGTGGGTCACCTGCTCTGTGATCAGCTCAGGAACACCCTGCAGAAGGGACCTTTTGCTGGGAACAGCATCACACGAGGCAAAGACACTCATCCATCATAGGGCTCTCCCACATCCTGGCTGAGCACTCCAGAGCTACAAACATGAATTATTCGTTGCAACTGCACAGAGTTGAAGCCTCCTTTGAAATGACCACCCCAGAAATATATCAACACCAGGGCACAGGGCCATAAGCAAATACAGGGATTCAAAAAGTCTTTCAGAGTATGGGACCCAGCTGTAAACAGGAGATTTCATCCAGACCTACTCGGGCCCACTGGTTTTTGACAGAGCTGCTTTTTAAGATGTCTCTGCATGCCACTGTTCCAAGACTCACAGACAGGACCCTACCTACTAACTCTGGAAATGAGACCTTCATTTCAGCTTCCTTCTGCTCTGAGGATCTCAACATTTCCATCTCTTCTCTCCGACTGCACAAAACATCCATGACATATTTTAACTAATATTTTTTGTCAGTACACCACAGCTGGTGAGGTCCCTGACTCCTCACTGTAGCGTGAGCCTCATCAGAAGACCCTTCCCTCTCTGTCCAAGCTCTCCATAACTTGACACCATCACAGAACCCCTCTTCGGATGTGCCCAGGCTCCCAAAGAGCCTCCTTTTCAAAAAACTTAAAGAATAATGCTCTTAATTATGCTCACTTTCTGTGCCATGAAGCTGGCACATGCCACAGATTTCAGCTTAGGAGCCACCATGGGGCAGCTCAGCTAAGCACATTTGGAAATGGAAATAGTTCACACTGTGTTGGGTTGTGAGTAGACACGGTGCCAACTGGGAAAGCCACCGCTGGATGTAACAAGGCAGAGAGAGAAGCAAAACACCAAAGAGAGAAGCACCCTGGGCATGGACACCTGCACTGGGAAGATCTGGGGAACAAATTCCTAATATCACAGAAGCCAGAAATGTCATCCCCTTCCCAGGCTGGGGCACGCAGGCACCAGGAGCCGGCGCTCGGCTGGGCAAACACAGATGCAGGAGCTGAATGGGAGCACAGTCAGCCTGAACTATTTTTAACTGGTGCAGAGGAAGCTTTTACTTTTCATTGCGAAGGGGAGACAAAGTGTCCATCAGTTGTGCTGAATTTATTCCCTGGAAGGGTGGGTGTTGGAGCATGCAAAGTCCCTGGCCCCGGTCTGTAGGACCAGCAGCTCTAATCCCCACCCCCGGTCTGGTCACAGCTGCAGGGTCAAAGAGAGCAACAGCTGAAATGCACTTTTGATACATGTGCTCAGGGTTGCCCCAACTTACCCTGGGGGCTTCTGCCTTGTGATTTCCATTAAATCTGACTGGCGAGAGTCACTACTGGCATAAACGAGCACCAACCCATCAAGGTCCCCTACAATGAGCTCAGCACGACTAAATAAACAGTGCAGAGGCATCACAATCAGGCACTGGCAGTTGTATCTGGTGGTTCCCCCAATGCCACTTTGCTCCCCTGGAGAAAAATCTGTGGATTTGGCAGCAGCAGCACTTTTACTTGCCAAATCTGTTGCTTGGGGCACTGAGGAGCCTGGGGGCTGGCATAGAGGAGGTAGGGCTGGGACCAGGGCTCTCCGCCTCCCCCTTCTTCCCCAGCCAGGGTTACAGCTCTGAAATCTAATTGTAAGATGACTAATTTTCTCTTAAACATCAATTCCTGCTGCAGTCCCCAAATATATAGTTGAACAGCACTGTTTCCCACTCCCTCCCCAAAATATCAGCAGTGAGAAAACACTCACTCACGGGGCATCCCAAGGAGAGGGGCTGTGTCACCAGCCAGATGGCCACACAGCAGCTCAAACTTTGTATGTTGGCATTCAGCCAGCTGGTGAAAGGAAAGGGCTCAGACAGCCACTGAACTCCCTCCATCCATCTCCCAAACAAGCCACTTGTGCATCTGCTGCCATACATAAACACTGTGCCCTGGGTGAATCCACGGAAGACACAAGCGATGACACCTGTCCTGTCCATCCTGACCTGAAGAGATGCTTATCATGTTCCCAGCTACCAGGGGAAACCACAAAACAAGGTTTGGCACTAAACCAGCTCTCCAAGTACCAATTCTTCAAAAGTACGTGCACATCCAGAACATGCACACACATAACAACAAGTTGCTGCTTTCTGCCAAATAAGTATTTATTAAAATCCTGCATTTATTACACACACTATAGTCCCATAAAAGAGCTCAGAAGCCACTAATAGTGGGCATCATTGGACTTTCCATACTTTCTTCAGGGAGGATTGCCCAGGGGGTGCACTACTTGCTGTGGCCTCCCTTGAAAGGAGAGAGATTTCTTTCAGCTTGTTCAGAAGTAAGTGCTGGCATCACTCAGATGAACTGTGCCCTCATGGCTCAGAATAAATGTGCCCTCAAGAGTCTCTTTTCGCCCAGCTGCTACAAAGACAGGGCAATTAGTTCAGTAGATGTTTATGCTGCTATGTGGAGTCAGGCAAGAATAATCCCTTACAGTTTGTTGTGATCCAGGCCCTGCTCTCACTATATGAGATGAACACAGAAGTACAAGAGCGAAGCTCTGCTCTTGAACATTTCAGCTGAAGTTAAAGAATGGGGTCTAGAGACAGCAAACCCAGGAATGATCTGGGTGCAGTAGGACAGGATTGCAAACAATACTGGTTTTCAACCTATTGCTCATGAGCAAGTTGATACTAAGCTTTGCACAAGTCCCTGGGAAGCTAAAGAGCTAACACAGAGGCCAGCTTTGAAAACAGAGTTTAATATCTTCCCACCAGTGTGTTACCTTTGCCAGTGATACCGCAACCCAAGGAACAGGAAAATGAGGGACCTGCTGCTCTACATTTGTATACATATGTTCACAAAGGACATGGAAATGCCTGTGGCCCACTTAGAAAACAAACACTGGAGAGCAAATAAATCCCTTACCCGGTTATCCTCTTGAATCTCCCAGTCACTGGAGAAGCTCAGCACGTGCTGTGCCTGCGAGCAGTTCGAAAACTGGAAAAGGCTGGCAAACATCCTTCTGTTCTCCTGGGTGTCAGGGAAAATTGCCTCCTGGAAGTTGACTCCGTGCGGCAGGAGGATGTAGTTCTCATCCATTCTGAAACACAAGTTGCACTGTGAGAATGAACAGCACCTTCTCTCCTGCAGAAATCACCCACCATACTTCAGCCTGGCTCAACAAGTGCCACCAAAGTCACACAGACTTTTAGCTGACAAGTGACTCTCAGGTCTCCTGGCACTTAAGTCTCCAAGATGGCAATTTCCACCATGGAGACTGGATCAGGCAGCAGCAGGAATGAACTAACAGGCTGCTACCACCCTGCAGACACCAGTGAAACCCCATAAAGGAGGCAAATCTGTATTTTGAGCCATAGCTCCTACTGAATTTGCATCAATTTGCCCTTGATCCCAGAGTTTAAGTACTCCTTCAAACAATCAGTAAATAACTTCTTTAAAATGTGTTTAAAGATATTACTACAGACTAGACAGCATCAAAATGAGTTTCAGTACGCACCCAGTGTAAGAATACACCGACTATTTCAAAACAAGCCACCGAGTAGTATTTCGCAAAAGCTCTTGTATTGAAAGGTCACGGTGATGGCTCTGTTCCAACATTGTGGTTTATTTTCTTAGTCTTTCGATGAGCCCAAAGTCAGGGTTTGGCTGGGACTCGGGAGAGTAGATGGAAAGCTATCGGGTGAGTATTTGGGGATGGGTTTTACTCTCCGGTGCCAAACTTCGGAGCTGGCCTCCCTCCAGCTCCGTGACCGTCCCGCCGCAAAAACAAAAGCAGCAGCATCCAGGACCTACTCAACAGCAGCTCCCCGTGCATCTGCTGCCCGGCAATACTGGAATATTATGGACTTTTGGAGTTTCGGGGTTTTTTTTTTCCCCAATGAAACTGTAGGTGGAAGCGCAAACCAGCAGGCGCTTGCGAGGGGAGCGACAGCGGGGCAGAGAGAACCTTGCGGGCAGGGGCGGGCGCGCATCTCCCCGACCGGACAGATGCCCTGGAGCCGGGATACGGCATCCCACCCCCTTCCCCGCACCCCCCTATCCCGGGACTCACCGGAGGAAGAAGAAATAAGCGTAGCCCTGCATGACTGTGTGCGAGTGGCAGGAGAAGTAGCCGAGGCCGGTGAGGTTGAGGCGGGAGCCGGCGGGCACCTCCAGCATGCTGCCCCACGCCTGGTCGCACAGCAGCTCGATCTCGGCCGAGTAAAAGAGCCCCCCCGCTCCCTGCTGGGGGCCGCCGGGGGGGTCCCTCTGCCAGGGCAGGTAGTTGTAGGCGCCGTAGGGGTCGGGGTGCAGCGCCAGCACCCGCGCGTAGACGATGATCGCGGCCAGCTCGGCCCGGCAGCCCTCGCTGAGCGGCCGCCACTCGGCGGGCAGCTGGCAGCCCCCCC
>NW_020955978.1:307304-309169 GCF_003031625.1 Empidonax traillii | reverse complement strand
GCGAGGAGCGGAGATGCAAAGGGGAGGGATGCGAAAAGACAGAGATGCAAGGGGGCAGAGAGGCAAAGGGGAGGGATGTAAGTGAGAGAGGTGCAAAGGGGGAGGTGAAAAGGGAGGGATACAAAGGGGAGGGATGCAAAGGCAGAGTTGCAAAGAGGAGGAATGCAAAGGGAAGAGGTGGACGGGACGAAGTGCCAAGAGACGAGATGTAAAAGAGCAGAGATGGGAAGGGCAGGCGCACTCCGGGGTGAGAGCAGCTGCTGCCAGGGACACCCTGGCCCCGGGTTGGGCATTGGTGACACCCAGAGCTTTTGGAAGGTGACGGTATGGCTCGTAGGGTGCTGGAAGTGCAAGGGTCCCAGTAGAGAAGAGGGCTGTGCACAGCTCCTGCTGGGAAAGGAAATCCTGGGAAACTGAAGATTGGGGGTGGGTGGGGGGTGGAACTTGTTACCCTGATCACCCACTTCTCCCACTTCAAATAAGGCTGGAGAAAAATTTGCAAGTAAGGAAGAACAGCTCTTCCTCCAGTCATTTTCCAAAATACATCTGGTGAGCAAGGTAAAAGTTAAAAGTCAGGTCTTGATCTATTTTCACTTCCCACTGTTTCCTCCTGGAACTGCCAGAGAAAGTTTTAGCTTCTCCGGATTTCTGGCTGATGGCTCAAAGTCTGACCCTCTCCCCACATATGAACTGCTGTAGAGCTTCTCCCAGGGATCCCTGGGGGCACTGCAACACTCACAGCCCCAAAGAGCCTCTTTCTGTTTCACTATTCTCCTTTTCCCACATATGATCTCACTTGGAATTATAGCGTGGAATGGGCATGGGATGGTTAAAATCATTTGGAGATTTGATTTTTTTTTTTTTTTGGTATGAATATCACAGACTCACAGTCCCAGTTAGATCTCTCCCTAGCTTTGATGGTTACTCAAAGTTTGACAGCGTGTCCTGGCCAGTTTCTTTAATCTCACTCTCCATCTGTCTTCCTCTGCCCCTCCAGTCCTCTACAAGGACTAGGAGTTCTTGGGAGCAGAAGGTGCCTCTTTGTTCCATGTTCATGCTGTGCCTGCTATGGGGGTCCTTGTGCATGACTGGGGTTTGAAATAATGTGCAAAAAAATGAATCATCAGTTAAATAATGCTGAGCCAACTTCACAACAGCGAGACAAAATGTCTTCAGTGACAAGTGTCTCCCTCTGGAGCAGTTTCATCAGACTCAGCTGTGTGCTGAAGAGTTTAACAAAGTAATATTCATATTCTATGATGGCTTGATCCTACAATGTACTTCATCATAGCTTTATGCAAGAACAGCAAAGTTGGTTCTCGCTAAAACAGACACAGATTTTGATTTTTTTTTCCTAAAAAAAAAATCTCAGAATGACAGAGTTTTTATAACTTTCTTTTTTTTTTTTTTATAATCTGCTTCTTGAAGATCAACAAATTGCTTCCAACTTTCAGAAAAAAACTTAAAAGACAATTCTGAAATGAATTCCCAACAGACCAACCAGCTCAAATTTCCTTAATGTTAACCATTAGTAAAAACTGCTTTTTCCTTTGGGACCTGAAGGGACTAAACTGTGATAGAGAAGGTTTCAGATCCCCATTCAACAGTTTTTGAGATACGTAAATTAGGGGTACAAAGAAACACAAAGAACTGAGATGGATGTTGACTTTAGACAAAGGTGGAGCAGTTCCGGAGGCATTTTGTGCAATCCCGTACAAACCTTGGGTTTCTACTGAGTCCTTCAAGATGTTGGCAAAGACATGGGGGTCATGTGAAGAAAAAGAGACGAGCTGCAAGTGATGTTCAGCCCATCCAAGGTGGTCTTCCCATGTGGTCTAGTGGTTAAGGACGCGGCGCTGTCACTG
>NW_020955978.1:265368-306673 GCF_003031625.1 Empidonax traillii | reverse complement strand
TTATATGACTGGTGTCAGAGCCTGGCAGCTTCAGCAACACAAATCTCATGTTGAGTGTGGGCAACAACATGCAGGTGTGTTACTATCAGGGCCACTCCTGTGGAGATAGAGCCCCAAAAAGCAGATCAGGTGTTTTTTAACCAAAGATTGGTTGGTTTTGTCTGAGGAGCCAAATTCTTAGCTTGCCTGAAATGCAATTGCTATTTTTTCTGTGTATGCACACAAGATTGGTATCTTCTGGGTAGAAAAGCCTCATATTTAGCCTTCATCTCTGCTTACTGTGTGTTGCAAGTACATAATGGCCAATTGTCCTCGAACCACTCTGGAAATATCTGATGTAAGCTGTGACCTGTTCTACTGTTCCTCACATTCAATTTAGCCACCACGTAACAGCTGGGAGAGAGGACAGGGTGAGAAAGGGAGGGACATAGGCAGCCCACAGGCAAAATATGGATGTCTTTCCTTTATACTGCTATTAATAGTCCAAAGTGCTTATATTTGACCGGAGTGTTTGGATCAGTGAGCCAGCTCAGAAAACACAACAGCATCTGCTGGCATATGCTGGGTGCTGGCTGATCCTCTCCAATATGCTTTTCGGAGGTGATTACCACAGTGTGGAAGCAAATAATTAACGTTCTATGGAATTCCTCTATGATTCTGCTGAGTTGTGCTGGCATTTTGAGGATACAACAGGACTTCACAGAGATGAGTTCAGAGCTGAATGAGCTGGATGAGCTGAAAGGAGGTCTCAGCCATAACTCTGGAGCGGACACAGCAGGTGTGCAAGTCTGCACGTAAAAATACCTCTCATTTGAAAGTGCCTGATTTCCTTGTTCTCTTCCATTTGTGTTTGCTGGTGCTGTGCCCACTGTCACTGTAAGGGCTTGTCTTCTTCTGTACCCTCTGTGAGATGTCCTCAGCTGAGACCTCTCCCTGTGAGGAATCTCTCTGGAGATTCAGCAGTGTGTAACCTTTCCTTCCCATCCCGACAAGCTGATCCCTTTGTTGTTTTAGATCGTTAGCAACTTTCAGATCAGTATTTTGGTGAAGAATTTGAACTATCTACATTCAGATCACAGTGATTAATGTCATTTTGCTTTTAAATTTCTCTCCGCAGAAGCATCATCAATTTTCTCATCTCTTCCTTCATTTCCGAGGTAGTGAAAAGTAACGGGAGCATCTGAATCCATTCCAGGAGTCCTTTCTTTTCCAGCTCTGGGTAACAAGGAATTAGTGACATGAAGTAAAGATTTGGAAACCCTCCCTGGAGACCACATCCTTCAGATCTGTGTTTGCTGTTTCTCTGCAGGGATCCACCGGCTGATCTGAGACGTTCTTCAGTGCAGTGTGAATACTTTTGTGCTGTGAACTCAGCATGGGTCTGACAAGTGCTGTAGCCAAAACCAGCTAATCAGAGGAGCACGAATAGAGCCAATTACTGCTCAGGCTGCACTTTGAGCCACTCATCCATGTGCCACAGTCATTCATTCACTTCCTCCTCTTAGATAGTCTTGTAGACTTTGTGACAAGCTCATGGTTTTCCCAGGCAGGAGCTCTTCCTTTTACGCCACAACATCTTTACAGATATTTTAACCAAAGGTTTCTCCCTCTGGGCCACGTACTTTTCTTTGTTGTTTCTGTGGCAATGCACGTGATTTAAGCCCTTTAATAAAACATATCTCTGCTTTGTCTCTCTCTTTGCCTTTAAAATATTGACAGAGTTGAGCATTAGGCCAGGTATCAAACAGGAGAGCACTGTGCTCGACGTCTGGCTGCCTTTCTGATGGGTGTAGGTGATCTGAAACCTCAGCCCAGCTGTCTTTTATTTATATATCCGCAGTGATTCCTTTGTAGTCCAGGGTACAAAATATCAAACCCAGATTTCTCTCCCCCTGCCCATCCCTCTTTAAACTGGGTGACCTACAAAGATGAATATTTGGCTGTGTTAGTGTCCCCACAGGAAGAGATGTTTTTGTTAGCTTCTCCTATCTATGCTTCTCTAATTCGAGTCATTCTTCTCATAGTCTGACATTTGGTCCATCATATTTAACTATTTTTGTACCAATGGCTGGACTGAGTGATTCCTATTTTTTAAAAAAATCACATTCCCTAGTCAAAGTTCTTTGTATCTTTTCCTTCAGAAGTAGTCATGACCATGAAGAAACAAGATCTGTCTTTGGGGATCAGTTGGGAATACTGCTGTCTTAAAGAGTTTGGAAAGATTTACTTTATGTATAGCAGTAAAAAGACTTTCTGCAATACCAATTAGAATTTGAATGAAAAAGTGAGTAGAAGAACCAAAGAAGTGATATAGATGGGGATCTTTACCTACACCTTCATTCTGTCATTCTGCCCTTTCTTGCCCCTCTCTGACCTTTACCCTTTTCCCAGTCCATCTTCAGAGAATCACAGAATGGTTTGGAAGTCACCTTAAGGATCATCAAGTTTCAACCCCCTGCCATGGGCAGGGACACCTTCCACTAGACCAGGGTGCTCAAAGCCCCATCAGTCCAGCCTTGAACACTTCCAGGCATGAGGTATCCACAACTTCTCTGGGCAAACTGCCCCAGTGCCTCATCACCCTCAGAGTACAAAATTTCTTCCTAACATCTGATCTAAACCTACCCTCTTTCAGTTTGAAGCCAATGCCCCTTCTCCATCCTGCCATCACTGTGGCCGCAGGATCCTGCTCTACCTTCCCTTTGCCTTGATCTCTGATGAATCTCAACAATTGAAATGCAGTTTCCTTTGAATCTGGACCTCTTTCCTGTTAACCACATCTCCTACCAAAACCCCCAACTTAGCCTGGCTCCCTGACATCTGACACATCGTGGCTGAAGGTGAACTGTTTTTCTCATTCCAAGTGACCTTTTATCCCTTTCATAATCATTGGCACTATCACCTCCTCTTATCCATCACTTGGACTTACAACTTGGATGTCATCCTCACCTTAGACTTTCCTCTCTATTCTCAAAGTTGTCTAGACACTTCTCCCACATGTGCCTTTCCTATCATTCACACAACAAAAATACTCTTTCCTCTCACACCTCGAGTCCTGCAGTAACTTTCTCTGGACAAACCCAGCCTTGGCCCACCACTGCCTACCCAACTTGTTGCCACACCCACTGCTTTTCCAGCTCATCAGGTCTGACCATGTTTACCACCCATCTTTTCCCTGGACTCCCTTGGCAACCAATAACTCCCTTGCTTCACGCCAGGCTCTTTCTGAAGAGGCAAGGCCCTCCTCAGCTCCGCATTTCTGCAGCATCTGGTTCGTGAGCCATGGCTGCAGGTCCAAGAATAAAGAATAGCAACAACATGCAAGCTGGTTCCAGCCCCAGCCAGTGGAGGCCAGAAGTTGCTGCGCTCATAAGTCTGTTCATAAATCAATGTGAAATGTGCTGTCTGAGCGCAGCTCCCAGTGGACATACATCTGCATAACACATACCACTGACACGACTGACGATGGGAAAAATATCTAAACAGATCATTCCCACAGCTGGGGAGAACTGAATGAAGATGTCTCAATTCCCCTGTCCCTGGGGTGAACTCTGGTTCAGGTAAATGCACTTCTTAAACATCAGAGGTTTTAAAGGCAGAGGGGCTGTTAGAATAGTCTAATCTGACCGCTCTGGCTAGATGATATCACTCAGGGACTCCTGTGTCATAATCATAACTGAACTTAGAGAAGAGTGGAATAAAGACACACAACTCTCCCTTTAAAATCTCAAGTGGTGGAGAAACTAGATCATCCCTCAGTCAGTTGTTTACATACTAAAATCTTATGCTTTATCCCATTCTGGATCTGCCTGGCTTTATCTTCTAGCCATGAGTTTATTTTTTGCTGTTGTCTGCTATGTGAAAAAAAGAACCCAATAATCCAATAATCAGATATTCCCTTGAATAAACTGAATACAGTTTCTTTCACTTGGTGGCAGGATGACCGGACTATCAGTCATTGTTGTAGCTTCATTGCCCCAGATTTTCAACATCCTTTTCTCCTGCAGACACCAGAGATGAACTCAGGATCATAGAGCCTGGTCTTCAAAGAGCCAGGGAATGGGCAGCACCACAACTTCTATTTAGTTTTCTGCTCCTTTTTCCAAGAACCACATTTTTTCTGCTGGCCAGCCTTACACAAGAATGGAGCAATTTTCATTGGTCACTCCTGAAGAAAAACTGTATTAGCAAAGTACAATTTGCACTTCAATCCTAACTCCACCAAGTGAAGGCAATTCTGGCCTGATTTTGGGCCAGAGCAATAATCCCTCCACCACCTCCATCACTCACATTGGTCTCTTCAGCTGCAGAATGAAAGGTGAGTGATGGAGAAAGTGATGCCGTGTGTGTAAGTCCTAATCCAACAGTGATATCGTAGGACTTTGGCTTCTTGTCCAGACAAAAGGATGGAGATGTGAAATGTTTTGCTTTTGCTTTAATATATCAAGTTTTCTGGATATATATCCTGTCTCTCCCATTTTCAAAGAGTTGAATTTTTGAGTCACAGTTGGAGGTAACATGTTTGACACGATCTCCTGAAATTAATTCAGTGCTGCTGAATGGCAGCAAATTGCTGGGGTTGCCTCCCCTCTGTGCCCCCACCAGAAGAGAGGCAGGACAACCCTGAGCTGTGGAAGGGGTTGCCTTTCAAAAGGGCCAAGATGCTCCCCAGCAAAGCCCACTCTGCTGGTGCAGAGATGATGTGCAGGTACATCCAGCAGAGGCAGATCACCAGGGTCAACACAGACTTGTGTGGCCTTTCAGTCCACAGAAACCACCTTACCTTTCCTTCATCACTCAGAAACCAGCATCTGACCTGAGAAGGTCTTGTGTGGGTTCCACATGGTAATGAGAATCACGACTCTCGTGCTATAACTGACTCAGCAACAATGGGCACGTGTGTCCAGGAGGCTGCTCAGCCCTGACTTGGGATGATCCCATGCAGACCAACCTTTCTTCCTGCAGTTTGCCTGGATAGAACAAATAGGGGGAAAGGGCATCTTATAATGAGAGACCTGGGCAGCATGTATAGTTAATGCAATTGAACTCACACTCTGCTCAGTTTTCACAACTGGGTTCTTACTCTGATGAGTTGATTCCCTTTGACGTCCCTTCTGTCCCTCCCCTGCTTTCACTGAGACTAAAATAACCCAACTGTCTATCTTGCTTATGGAATTACTGAACTTTTAAGAGAACACAAAGTGCTCTCACACAAGGATTTGGGATTAAACCTCTCTTGTTTTTGTTAAACATGACATCTTAATTCTTCCACTGCTGGAGGGCAAATGAGTCTCCACAACCCCAAAGAAACCTGCTTTCAAGCCCTATAGCAAAGGTCAGTGTGATTTGTTTCTCATTACAGATGTTTTTCCCGTGAAGTTGTCTTATGGTATATGACAGTTCTCTTACAAAACAACTTTATGTAATTTAAAGCATTTTTACTTAAAATATTTTTCATAATAAACCAAGAGATGCTTAATTTTCAGCACAATTCTCTTCTCTCAAAGTGCACTAATCAATGAATTACCTGGGGTTTTTCTTCCAGGCATGTGGTAAAGAAAACAACTCTGTGCCATCCAGGTGTCATGCAGCACCCAAAGAATTCTGGATTTGGGAGGGGGAATCCCACTGAAGCTGGCATTTTCTTGAGCTGGGTTTGACTTCAGTCTCCTGGCTCTGGGGGTATGTATGCCTTGTGTACAGATGTGCATGCACATCTGGAGGGGGAGACTTGTGGGTAAAGAGGGGCAAGGCAGCACTACTACTGAGTGGTAGATTACTGTAGACTCCAACAGGGAGTTGTAGAAATGCCCCTGCACCCCATGAAGTCCAATGATGAAGGGACTGGAAATAACACGAGGATGAGGCGGATGCAGGGATGCAGAGCCCAAGAGAAAGTTAGAAACTGTGAAAAAGGCACAGGAAGTCAAAGGTAAAGACTCAGTACAGGAAGGAAAGGGCAGAGAGGGAAGCAGCTTGTCAAGGAAAATTTTAGGCAAAGAAGGAGCAAAATAAGGAATTAAATTAACTAATTGGTCAGTACATGGTATGACTTGAGAAACTGGGACAACAAATAAAAAAGGTACAATAAGAATCCTAAGCCTTTTCTGTTTTTTTTGCCTTAGTCACTGATTGGAGGTGTCCAATGCAAAGACCACCAGAGACTCCTCACATCCCCACAGGAGCTCTCAGCCCTTTTGTAACACCAGTTTTGCCCAGCAGTCTCACACTAGCCAGCTTGCATTGCCTCTTGTCCTGCAGAAAGCTGGGTCTATCCTGAGTGCCATGCCCTCCCTCTCAGTTGCCCCCTGTGCTCCTGACCTTCCTGAAGCCATAGAGCTGCTCTGCTTGCCCCACCACAGCCAGGCCATCAGCCCCCACCTTTTGTCTCATGGGCATCCCCACACCTATTTCTGAGCCGTTTCAAATGAAGTACCAGGAGAAGGAGAAGAGTTGATTTCCTTGTCTGGGGTGGTCTTATAAGCTGTGTCCCTGCCAGTGGACCAATATCCAGCAACACTCACATGAAATGTGCCCACTCCCCAAGAACCACGTATTCCCCAACCACCATGCAGCAAGATTCTCTTTAACAGCCACTGAGAGGGCATCAAACCATCTAGATCACCCTCACAAAATGGGTCAAGGTCCTGCTCCATTAGCATATGGGCTCTGTGTTTTTCCACCTGGAGTAGATCTTGTTCTTCTCTGGTGTGCTCTAGAACAGAGTTTTCCAGGTCTTTGACGCAGTCACGCTATCCACAGAGCACCTGGCGTGAAAGCACACCCTCCCCTGCTGTTGTGCAGGAGGTTTATTTGGATTTTATGAATTATCCTTACCAAAGGATAAAAAAACTACTCTTAACCCAGTGAGTTAACCCAAGTACGTGGCCAAGGCAGTGAAATGGGCTCTGATCCACCTCCCACACCAGAGATTGCTCTTTCTTCTCATGGCAATCAGCTGTCTTGTTGCTGAGCACAACTGTCCTCCTGGACTCAGGGGAATTGCTTCCCTCAGGAACTGGGTTAGCAATGTGAGCAACATTCATGAAGGATTCGCTTGAAGGCCAGCAATGAGGGCAGTGCTGCTGGTGGGTAACTGCTGGCCATTCGGTCCTGCTCCTGACTTCCTTGGCAATGAGATGCCATCAGCATTGCCAAGGAGGGAACAGTCCCACCTCTGAACCTGTCTCTGCCAAGTGCAACTCATCCATGCCATTGCTGATGACCCAGTGGCAGAGCCTGACTGCTTCACTGCTGTGTTTAAAATGGTGCACACACAGCAGCCAGCACGAGGTCAGACGTCAAGCCAGGACAGCTGTCCCTTGGCTACCACTTGAGGTGTTGGTGACACATGTACAAAGCAGAGGGTGTTGGAGCCAGTGACAGCTACAAGGTCCAGCAGCAGCCAAAGCAATGATTTGCTGTACTGTATCACCTGTCAGCAGAGATGCCTGGCTTCTCTTTGGATTGCATTAAGTGTTCAGGCTGAAATATCACATTTAACATGTTTATCTTGGGTAAGATTTTTGTAGAAAAGGTTTCAATGGTCTCTTCACCAGGGCAGTCTATTTAATTTTTTTTTTAGTTGTGTAGAAGACTCTGTTCCTACGAGCAGAGGCAAGACTTTCATACTGGACTGAAACCTAAGAATGGAGACAAAGATTGACCAGAAGGATAAGATCTGGGGACAAAAATGCCAGGCCTGGTAGGTCACACAGGTGCCAGCTTCTTACTACATAAAGGGATTGTGAATTCACATCCACTAATATGTTTGTGGCACTCAGATAGCATGGAGACAAGCATCACAGGAAAGCCTATACAGGTGTTAATAGTTCCATCTCTCACGTTTTTGCCTCTCAAATACCTACAGATTCAAGGACAGGGGATTTCAAGGCATTTGCACACTGAGCAGTGGAGAGAAAACATAACTGCTCTCTAGGAGGGCACATTCCAAACTGCTGCTCATGGCTCACCGTCCTGAAGGAAGGCTTAGGAGACAGTAAGCATTCTCATGCTCCTGAAGATTTACCATTGCTCATTTGCATCCATGTTCACATAGCACTGAGACACCTGGAGACACCTTCTCTGCTCATCCCATCTCCAGTGCAGTAGTTAGAGAAGAGCTGCTTTCTGCAGAAACCCTGCTGAAAACCCTGATGTGCAGAGGCTTGCTGGAGCTGGGCACAGGCACAGCCTGAGGTTCTGAAACACTCACAAGTGTCATTTGCAATGCAGACAGCCCAAAGAAGTTGTCTAGATTTCTTGGAGGGTCGATCCATTGCGGGAGTTTCTGTGAATTAAGAGCACCAAGTCGCTTGCCTGCAGCCTTCCCAAGGCAGCCCTCCATTCTCTCACCACGAGTTCACTGCTGAGGTTCATTACAAAGCCTCATCTGCTGCACAGGTGATAATAACCACAGAGGGAAGGAAAACATCTCTTTCACATAGGTGCTTGTTAACCTCTAGTTCAGATTAAATACATCCCGGCTGCTGGAAACAGCTGTGAAAGATCTTTTTCTTTGCCGTTCCCGAGTGCGATGCATTCCTCCTCTTCACCATCCCCTCATGAAGGGGGGAAGAAAAGCATCGGATAAAAGCCTTGCTCCGGGGCAAGAAAAGATCCAAACTACACCTTTGCATAAATCTGTCACTCTGATTCCCCTGAGAACAACTGCAAACGTGAAAAATGGCATAGCAAAGCAAGCCCAGGTGTTAACTCCTCTTTTTTTAATTGGGGGGGGAGAGGGGGGAGGGAAGGAGAAAAAGTTGTTGCAAACAGCCCCAAAACATGATTCCTTTCACTCAGCTTTATGCTTCATTAGCTCTTTCAAGACTATCGCTGTGTCCGTGAAGTCTTATTTCTAAACCAGAAAGGAAATGGGGAAATTTTCCTGTATCAGCATCTGCTGCAAAATCCACATTAACCATCCTTTGCTGTTTCTGCGGTTTTATTCTCTCCCTAGATCAATTTGTGAGGGGGGAGTTTCTCTCTCTCTCACTTTTAAATGCTAATGCATCAAAGATTTGCAGGGTTGTGCTCAGGCGTGGGAGAGCAGCCTCTGAGGACGCTCAGTGATGTCTTTCACCCCAGGGTCAGTTTTGTATTCTGCATTAAATTTGACTCTTGAAACAAAGAAACACTGTTGTTACTAACACTTTTTCTCTCCTCAATCCCGGCGCTTTCATCCCCAAACGCCTTGGCAACAAGTGGCTAAATTTTGTTCAGGCAAGTGGAGGCAGTCGAGGGGCCCGAGATCATCTTTGCTGGCGATGACCTGGTTCCCCCCCACCCCGGGGGACTGACAGCATCGAGGAATCCTGGAGGCTGCCCCAAGGTGGCACCTGTGTTTGGGGCATGCGGCAGGGTCCCCCAGACCAGCAGGGATGGCACAGGCACCTCTTCCCTTGCCTGGGGCTCCTCTGGCCCCCACCCACTTCGCGCAGCCCCCGTCTGGCTGCAGCCCAGCTCCACATCCCTACCTTTGTCCCTTAATCTCTGCTGCTCTTATTAAGCAGGAGGGGCTTTCGTTAAGGTTCCTTTGTGCAGAAGGAAATTGCTTTTGCCACTGCAGTCCCAAGGGCTGTACATTTGTCAGGCAATTAGATCTTTATCAGCTGCAGAGATAAGGATTGCTGAATATGTGTTGGCTGACACAGACTGACACGGACATATAGCTTAATTAATGTAAGCAAAATGCTTTGAAGTCCTTTTTATTCTTCTTTTGGGGCTGATTCTTTTTTGTTTGTTTGTTTTAAGTCCTTGTCCAGTTCATTGGTAAAACTATTATATGGAGCAAGTGAAGTGAAATTCCTTAGGACAGTGTTAAGCCTGGCAAGCTGCTCTCTCCAGGCATGAGGGACTTGGTGGCCACTTCTCTCCTGTGACAGTCTTGGGAGCACAACCTGATAGGACTGGAGACCCTACCAGATTGCTCACCACTTTCTCACACTGAACCACCAGGGCTCACGGTGCTGAGCCAGGAGACCCCGCTCTCTCTCTGACACTGGAGAAAGCTGCCCACACCAGGACATTTCTAATCCTACTCAGCTGTAATTCAAATGTACATAGAAAATGGTTTACCCACCAAGGGAGTTTTGTATTACAGTGCTGCACTGCTTGTGTTGGAAGCCAAATTAATAGTAAGGCTTGGCCAAGTTCTGCATAGGTTGAAACCTGACTTTTGGCTCAGTTTCAGTCTGACAAAGAGCAAGATTTTGGTGTCTCCGTCAGCAGCTTTGCTTTTGGGGCTGTTGTTCCCATTCCAGACACGGGTGGTTTGCATTCAGACTGAGGATACCTGTGGGTCTTGTGAGTCACGTTGAGAGCATTACACGGGGTTGGGTTTAAACAGATGAAAAGTGAGAATTTGTGAGACTTTGGCAGTCTATGCAATGAATTTGTAATGACAGAGGTAGGATGAATTCCTCCACTGCAGTACATGACTGTTCCAGGGGACATGCAGAAGTTCAGGCTAATGAACAGCTCTGCCTGTTGTGTGGTGACCGATGGATTGCACTGAATCATCCCAGAGCTATGCTTAGAGTTTCTCATTTCAATAATCTCCCATCTCTCACAGAAATCAACAGGAGGCTGAAACTGATGTTTTTAATGTGAGCTGGGTTGGCTATTAAAACCCAACATTGTCTGAGATCATCTCTCTTACATCCCTCTGACATCAAAGAAATTTATTATGGACAAGTGCAATCATACATAGATATGATTAATACTCAGTGGTTCAGATCAGAGTTCAGATCTCTCTTAAGCAAAAGATCTTTTTCTATGCAATATCCAGAAGTGGTAGAAGATAATTTCCAAATAGGAATCCTTGGTTCTTAAAATCACTTAAAACCACCTTTCCTTAAAGCCATTTGAGAAAATGATTTGTTCTGCATTGTCAGACTGGAAACTGCAGAATGTTTCTGACACAAAATAGAAATGCATTGAAAGACAGTAATACCAAGATGGCCCAGCAGGTAGGGACTTGGATTTGGGATACCAGAGTGTAATTCTCTTTCCAAGCACTGTGATACTTTGGGCGAGTCACCAAATAAATGCCTAAAAATATGAGTCTTAGTCCCACTGTACCCTAGATTTCCATTTGTAGCTAGAGAAAATGCCATTTTCTTTGAACACAGTGGAGTGGTGAAGCAAAGATTCATTGGAGTGTCACGATACCACAGTAATGGGGACTACCATCAATAATGCTCATGTTATAGGAAAGTCTACCAGCAAAGAATTTATAACTAGCAAATTGAGGAAAAGAAATGCAGAAAAGAAATGTTCAGAACTTCTGTGTGTTTAAAGGTTTGGGAAAATGCCTAGAGCTGTAAGTAGATGCCAGAGAAATTAATTATGATAATAAAACTTCTGGGAAGAGGTGGAAATGCTGGAATGATCAAATCATGTGTAATTATGAAGAATATTTTCTGTCCTCTTGGTAACACGGAGCTGCAAGGAATGTATGTGTTGCCTCCAGAAATGTGAGGGGCCAGGATGTCATTTTTCCAGAAACAAAACAGACAAGAACTGAAAGGAAAAAAAAAAAAAAAAAAAAAAAAAAAAAAAAAAAAAAAAAAAAAAAAAAAAAAAAGAAGAAAAAGAAAAGAAAAGCCAAACCAAACAAATGCCTCACAGGTCACGATGCAGCAGCCAGAACTTTGAAAGGCAGCCAGGGGAAATTCCCTGAGAAGCTTCCCTCTGCTCACGTAGGAATTCCTCACCCCTAACCTTTGCTTGGGATCAGCTGAATCATGTTATATGGTCTTATTTTTCATTCCAGTTGCACACCTCCAGGCTGCACACATCCGAGTGGATTATCAGGGACAAACAGGTCTCTACTCTTCCCTTCTTTCCTCTGGCCCTCATGTTCATGGTTGGAGCTTTTTATCCAACTTGGTGGCCTCTACTGGAGCCACGTTGGTCTCAAAGGCTGATGGGCAGCACCTACAAGACCAGAAATGCTTGCTGCAGCTGAGAGCCATGCAATTGCTCCTTCACTGACACATTTAAAAACAATATCTGCTGCTCACTGCAAAAAAATTTTCATAAAAACCCCGCTCTGCTGTCAAGTTGGCAGCACAATTACCTAAACTCTCTGTATAGACACTCCAGGTCACTGGTGACTGTTTAGGCTGTGCTGTTTCAAGATGAATTAATTGCCTCCTGGGTTTCCCCTGGCTCTGCACGGCTTTACTGGATTCACACATACTGCCAACCGCTGCACAGAAAGCCAAAGGGGAAAGATAGAGCTGGGAGAGGAGATAAAGATGGGTCTAGCAAAGCTTTCATTTCATTTGGTTGTGAATATCACAACCTCTTCATGCTACAACTCTTGTTGTGTTGCAGGCCGTTGAAAAGAAACGATTAAAAACACATAGCAAGTCATGAAAATTGAAGGCTTTGATCTTGTTCTACTGTTCAGGAGAAAGGCTGTAAACTCCACCCTGCTGAAATGCAGAGCTAGCTGAGCTTTTAGGAAACTCACAGGCTTTATCCAAACTACAAACTGGGCCCACAACTGGAGCTTGTGTCCTCCCTTTCAAGAAAACTTTGATACACAGTAGTGGGATTTCCCCACACATAAGTACATAACATTTTATTGATTCTTATCCCTTACAGAAATGGCATGCAGTTCTTCTTGGGATAACTGCTTTGGTGCATCACACTGCTCGTCCTCAACACAGCACCTAAAAGCTGGTGGGTGTTCAGCATCATCCCAGAGTGCTCTCCTCGCAGATGCTCCCAGCCCTCAGCAACATTTAAAAACCTTTAAAGCAGGCTGTCTGCCTCCTCACACCGCTTAGGATTCAGAGCACTTCTCCTGGACACGCTGCAGAAGGAACCCTGGAGATCCCACGAAAGAAAGAAAAACTTTACAGAGTATTTTGTGTCTGTTGGCTCCGCAGTGATGCTATCATGTATCTCCTGGATTGCTGACATCTTGGCTTTCATCCTCACTGGATTCCTTTGCCAGCTATATCCTGATGTCTGAGATATGATTTATGCCTTTACTGACAAGTCCATCAATAGACAGTCTGCCCCACTAAAATGAGACTATCCCTCAGAAAAGACCCCTGTCTTTTCTGAATATTTCTGAATATTTATGAGAAGGTTTGATCTAGATATTGCCAAACACAATACTTTCAAAGAAGGCACCTTGTGGGAAACTTTTGTCATAAGCTGCACAAGCCACCAGGGTAGTGGAGCCATCCTACTGCTCAATGATTTACTGGGATTAGGAGACCCTGTCCCTTAAGCACTGTGTAATTTCACCAGGGGTGTAGGAAGTTTATTGCAGATTTTTCCAGAGATGACAGTGTTTCAGTGAGGGGATGCTGTGGAACATCATATTCTAATGGGGTTCTCACCCTGCATTTTGAGAGTATCCAAATGTCCTTCAGAAACACTTCCAGAAGAATGTTTATTTTCCCCTTTTTTTTTTTTCCATTCACCAAGTTAAAAGCTATTTGTCAGACTCTGCTGTTCTTCATGTACTTTATATGATCAGCTCTCAATAAGTGCATCATTTAAGCTTTAGGATGAAACCTGGAAATAGCACTCAGACCCCTGGAGAGTTCATTCCTACAAACCAAAGATGCTTTCAAACCATTCTGCCTGATTGCATCCTGATACGGAATGATTCAGGAGAGCAACCTTTATTCACTTCTGCCTCTCCTTTGGTAAGAATCATGACAGCACAGCATGGAGGGGGGGGTGGCTGTTTGGCTTTTTTATTTTATTTTGATGGTTTTATCCCATTTTCCACCTCGGTCTGCACCTAATTCTCAGATATATTAGCTCAAGCTGGAAGTAACTGCTCTGATTTCAAGTGAGATGAGGTTTACTCAGCTGGCTGCCTGCTTTGCTCAATTATTAATGTTGGAGCACTATTGATTTTGCCTCTTTGAGCTTAGTGGAGAACAAGTGTTGAAAAATGGAAGTGGCAAACACAGGAACAAGGAGAAAACAGCATCTGCTTCCAACACAGTTCAGTCACCTGAAATCCAAGTGGCCCGTGAAATATGTTAACCTGTGAAAAGTCATTCCCACAGAAGTTATTTTTTCTCTCTCAGATTCCTCTAGTTACTTTCACTCAACGTGGCTCCTCATTTCCCAGGTCCAAGGATGATAAGTTTTGGGGTAATGTCTTTGGGCAAACAGTACCTTTACAGCAGCTGGCTGCGATCTGGGAACTTCTTTGGGATTTGGTATATGGACGTCACACTGAACTGCTTACAGGCAAAACAAGGGACAAAACCAAAGCAATAAATTAGACCAACTCTCACCCTCAGAGACAACCTTCCTCCACTCCATCCCAAAATTCACTTTATTGGCCGGAGAGTGAGGCAGTCTGGAACCTTAGATTTGCTTTCAAAGAACAAAGAAGAGAAAAAGCCCTTTAAGAAGTTTACCTTCGTGAGCTCTTCCACCCCAGCCCTAAGGTACCCGTTAGCTCACCCATCCTACACAAAAATCCTCCAGGACCCTAAAGCACCCTCCCACATAGTCTGTCTGCTCTGGAACACACTGCTGCTGCCAAAACCCACCATGTCCAGCTGGGGCAGCAGCAGCTGTGTTAGAGCCCAAATTTGGCCTCGAGGAGGAACTACTGGAGCTTTTAAAGAGATTTGTATTAAATCCCCACACAGAGCACAGCCTATAAACAGAGAGAATGGTTTTAGAAGAAAAGTTATCAGGCCAAGGAAATATCTTTACAGAAGTTACAACTGTCTGTATATAGGGTTTTACCATGGTATCAGAGGGAGCCCAGATCCTATAGTGATGCACTATAGAAAAAGCTGCAAGTAGAAAAGATCTCTTCAACAGAAACCCTACTGGGAATGGTGCCAGGCCTTAGTCATATTTGACACTGGGCTTTATTCAGATTTTGTCACAGGTTCCTTTCCTGGGGAAGAACAGGCTAAACCACGGCAATGAGGCAGCAACTTTGTGATTTGAGCCCTACTCTGACACTGCAGTGGTGAAAAATACATAAGGTAAAAATAACATGTCAAACTATTAATACCTTAAATGAGTATCCAAATCCTTCAGGGAAAGCAAGTCTCTAAAAATCTTTACATTTCCTTCCCCTTTCTTTGTCTTTTGCATAAATTATTAGACAGAAGCTATGATGTAATGCAATCAAGCACAAGACTGACTTTTCTTTCTCTTCAGTGCACACAGTTGAGGCTAAGTATCCCTTCTCCTTTGTACCCTCTAAATAAATGTCCAACCAGAAAAATCAGACAGCCAGGGTAAAAAAGGAAGAGATTAAAAGAGGTGGCTGCAAGTGAAACAGTGAGCATCACATCAAAAGGGTGAAACTGGCTCCCCAGGCCTGACAGAGTTCAAGAAGTGCTTGGACAATGCTCTCCAGCACATTGTGATTTTTGGGGTTGTCCTGTGCAGGGCCAGGACTCAATGACCCTTGTGTTTCCCTTCCAACCCAGGATATTCTACCATTCTATGACAGGAATTACTGCAAAGAAACTGCCTGGGTTCCCATTTGGGTCTGCATCAGGCCCTGTACAACTCTGTTCACCTTGAGGGAGAGGAGCAAGCAGAAGTAACCACAAGTGTTTACCTCCTGTACACGATGTTCTCCAATAATCTACCCAAAGAAGACAATATTTCTTTAGACAAGAAAGCAAGGGGAAAAAATAAAACACATATAAGGCAAGCGACAGCTTTGAGGCTACAACTTACGTGTTAACAAGATCTTTTAACAGGTTGTTTTGCTGTCTCCTCACAGAAATAACCATGTCTAGAAACATATTTTTTATAGCTGGCTTTCTGTAGCACCAGCTTGTTCCCATCTCTGTAACCAGCTATTATTGCAGCTATGATAAAAACTGATAAAATTGTAAACCTGATTACAAGGTCTGCTCCCTCATCTGCTTTGTTCCTTGGCCGGCTGTCACTTTTGAAAGCATTTAGGGTCGTGGCTGTCTGTGGCATCCATCCCCTCCCTGACTTGCCACCAATGCTGCCTGACCCAGGAAGCACAGTCTGGCTCCAGTGGAGTGGCTGATGATGTCTGGTTACAGAGCCTCCAGCCATCAACTCCACCTGGAACTGGTCCTGGCTGAAAAGACAGTATCAAAGTTGTGGAGGGAGTCAGAAAGGCTGGCAGGAGGGATAAAATAAAATGCCTCTGTCCTGTATTCTTGCATCCCACAGTCCTCATGGGTCACACTTGTGAGACACTGACCTGCCCAGAAGCGCCTGCCCTTCAAACAGCCCTCTGGGTCTGAGAGTTATGATGCTGCCTGGGGCACCTGAAAGTCAAAGATAGGCAATACACTAAGGAGGAGATGTCTTAGAAGGATCACTTGGTACTGGGGATATCCACAGGCTACCCCTTGAGAAATCCAGTTTGAATCACCCTCTGGCAGAGCTGACAGGCAGAAACATTCAGCAATTTGACACCTGGGTGTCAGTCTGCACCTCATCAGGAAACATGCATCAACATCTCTCCCTTTAATACCCAGGTACTTCCTTCTGTGCAGAAAACAGACAGTTCCTGCACTGCCTGGCTGTGCCGTGAGGAATTTAGGTGTTGCCAAAGCCATTTTTTATCTCACTGGAAATGCTGAAACGGGTTGGGAATTCCAGAGTGTGAGTACCGAGAAATGATGTTTTTTCAATCAAGAGAGCTCTGCAGCACTGAGCTTCAGTGAGGAAACCAAGGAGCTCAGGGCTGAAAGGGAAATCCCACCCAGAGGGTCCGTGCCAGCTACAGCCTGACTGTGTGGTCACTGAAGACAAAAAGGAAGACATTTGTTCCATAACACAATATAGTTTTAAGTGCCAAGGCACCTGTAAAAAAGGCAAATGAGCCAGCCCATCCTATGAGGCTCTGCAGAGCTCGAGTTAGGAACCACTATTACAGCCATGTTGTCACATGTGAACCCTAAATTAAGACAGTTCATCTCCCCGTGAGGGGAATTCACCACACACACGTGTACCTGAGAGAGATGAGCTAACTGTACAATGTCAAAAGGCCTTGCAAGTCACAGGTGCTTTAATTTAATTACCAGTGCTTGAAAATGTAAATAAAAGTTTCCATGGATGAGAAACATGGCAGTGGACTGACATAAAAATCCCCAACTTTCTAAGCCAAGATGGCCCTTTAGAGCTGAAACAATTGCAGAAATCACTGCCACAATAACTAGATTAATCTTTCTTCCCAAAATCATGAGGTATCCAACTAAGCAAGACTTTAGTAGCAGTTGTTACTTGACTTTAATAAAATAAGTGTATGTATTAAGTATATTTCAGCAAAATATGCTAATTTTTATTCAAACTACTAGTGGTAATAATAACAGTTAACAAATCAAAAGCATTGTTTCATGTCCTAAGAACCTTCAGAAGCACTAATGAGTTAAGGATTTTCTAATAAAAAGTGGTGAATAAACAAAAATCACAGAAGGATTTTAAGAAGTTTTAATGAGCTACAGAAATCAATGGAAGGTAAATGAGAAACCAGAGAAATCTGATTTATATTAAAAATGCCTAAAAACATTCTTGGTCTGGGTGAAATGAAGTCAGCGTGTCTTTTTTCCAGAATTGAACAGATGTGCCCACAATGCAGATCCCATCACAACACAGGTCATTTCTTGGGAAATTCAGGACGGATACTGGTGGTGATTCTGGCAAAGGTGCGTCATGGCAAGAAGATCTTAAGACAAGGATAAAACCAGGATGAGAGAAAACTGCAAGATGATCAGAAAACAAATATCCATGTATATTAGCCT
Source organism: Empidonax traillii (assembly GCF_003031625.1). Taxonomy (NCBI): domain Eukaryota; kingdom Metazoa; phylum Chordata; class Aves; order Passeriformes; family Tyrannidae; genus Empidonax; species Empidonax traillii. Next base: position 288,917 of record NW_020955978.1, on the reverse strand, counting down.
AACATCTTTCTCCCGTTCTACTTTTACAAGGATACTGAAAGTGTAATAAATAAATAAAACCCTGCAGCTTCAGAAGGGGAAATCTGTGATCAAAGAGTTCTTTCAAAGTGCCACTAAAATTAAGGCATTAAATTTATGCTTGTACTGAAGCACATAAGCAGCTCTTTAAAACCAGCTCTGGGTCTTTTATTTTTCAGCTGTTGGCGTTGCTGGAGCCTGACCCCTACCTCAGCTTTGCTCACCAGCAGCACTATCTTTGATTCAAGCACCAGTGCATTTTAGTGCTGTATCTTAAGGCCCAAACTGCAAAACACCAACCTCACTTAAGAAGTGCTGAGCGCCCTCAGCTGTCCGAAAAGCAACTTGATTTCTGCCAAAATTTCAAGTCTCTGTTTACTGCTTTCAACAGCCTCAGAAAAAACTTTCCTTCTCTACTTTCTCTTGAAAGCCAAATTCTTCCCAGTATTCACCACTCTCCCAGTGCCACGGGCAGGGACACCTTCCACTAGGTCAGGCTTCTCAAAGCCCCATCCAACCTGGCCCTGAACACTTTCAGGAATGGGACATCCATAGCTTTTCTGGTCAACCTATGCCAGTGTTTCACCACTCTCCTTGCAAAAAAAATTACTCTTACATGCAATCCAAACCCACCCTCTTCCACTTTAAAACTGTTGCCCTTTATCCTTCACGACAGGTCCTGGTAAAAAGTCTTTCTCTCTGTCTTTCCCCTTTAAGTATTGAAAGGCCACAATAAGGTCTCCCCAGATTCTTCTCTTCTCCAGGTTGAACAACCCCAACTCTCTCAGCCTGAATTCATAGGAGAGGTGCTCCAGCCCTCTGTTAATTTTCATGGTCTTCTTCTGGACCTGTCCAAAGGTCACTTCTTCACAATATTCCACCAAAGTTGCATGAGCATGTGGTGATCCAGCACAAGGGAAACTGATTTAGGTTTATACTGATCCAGGTTAAAATCACTCCGATCTGGATGTCTGTATGTCTCCACCTGCACTTCTTTCAACAGCAGTGCTGTCTTAAACAGGCTTCTACATCATAGAAACTGCACCCCAAGCCTCCTTGCAGGAGGTACCTTCCCAGGCATGCTGGGGTATTCCTACAGTCATCACAGAGAAAAACCAAGGCTGCAACATGAGAATGTCCCCCAGGTGATCAGAGAAATACTGCAGTTTGTGAGATGTGCTTGCAAGCTTCACTTCCACCCAGTAGCAGCCACAATATCTCAAGAGCAAGATAAGGATATGGTCCTGTGTCCTCTGGAGCACTGTTTAGGGTTCATGGCTTGGACAGCCAGAAGATGTCCCAGAAAAAAACTCAGCTAGTTCCCACCAGGAGTGTGATCTGGGGTCTCTGATTGGGAAAGTCTGTACTGTCACAACCTCCATAATGTTCTGGAATTGTGTTCTTAGTGGTCCCATCAAAAATTCCAGTGCAGCTCAGTTCACTGGGATAGCAGAATTTCCCTCCCCCAGACTGTGTAAAAAGGGAAATAGTGATGAGTGCACTTACACAACCCACCAGAATGATATTTCCCACACTTGGTAGGAAAGCAGCTTGTGGAGTCAAAGAGCCCTTCAACCAAAAATCATTCCACGACATTTGAGGTAAAAACAAAATAAGGGCTGTGTATGACTGGCAGTATTAGAAAAGGATTTATAAAAGGGATTTAAGTGGTAAAATTAATGAAGAACCCATTTGCCTCCAGGCTTTAGTTGAGAGTTATACCTTTTAAAATAATGTTATGCTTTCACCCAAATATTTTTTGTTTGGACCAACTCTTTACAGCCAGGAAGCAATGTTTCCTTTATGTTATACTGCATGATGTGAGCCTGGCTCATCTCTCCCCATGGCCTATATGTGTTGGATCCCAAAATGTAGTATCTGCAGAGAGAGATTTGAGTGGTCTTTGCAAAAGGCCATGGGCTACAGAAGCTGGGAAAACCCCTCATCATTGACCTCATCCCTGTGGATTTTTTTCCTGCAGCAGGATGTGAAAAGACTCCTTGCATGATGTTATCACATGCCCTGCCCTAGCTGAAGAGTCCCCACCCTTATCTCATCAAACCTGTGCAGAAGACCTACTGTACCTTATCTGTCTCTTTGTGTTCCCTGAATCCTTGCATTCTGTAGACCAGAATACCTGCTCCCCCCTGTAAAATCCCCTGAAATAAAGTGGATTTTCCCCCATGAGGTAATTGTTAAGACTCCAAATTTGTTAATCTGGATTTTTTTCATTATGTCATCCCTTGAAACCCCCTGTTTGTAATAACTTGTAATAGTTACAACCCCCTGTTGAATATGTAGACCCTAAATTCTTTAAATATGAACTAGTAAGTCCAATAAAGGATTCCAGCTTCTTGCCTCCCTGGGATCCTTTATTGACTACTGCAAATATGGTGGCACAAAGCTGTAGGCACTGTTCTCTTCTAATGATGAACATGGGTGTATTTCAGGCTAAAGAAAACAGTCTTATCTGCGAGAGATTTTTGTCTCTGTAATTTCAGAATAGAGGCTTCCTCTGCTCTGTTCTGGTTTAATTTCCTCTTGTAGATTTATATAAAAATTAAGAAGTCACTTCTTCCAAGTGGAGTATGCTGTGCTGGAGAGAGCACTGCCCTCCCTTCACAAGGTGCATTGTCATTGCTCCTTGGCTGCCCAAGACTTCTCTATCTGACCTGGAATTCTCATATTTCCATTCTCCTCTCTCCATGGCTTTTCAGTTTCTTCTCAATAATATCCTAAAATAGTCCCACTTTTACTCTTGACTGTCCTTAGGCAAAAGTAAACCTCCCTCCCCCATCTCTGAGCCCTGGGTCACGTTTGCTCGTTTATCTGCCTGTGTTTTCCTGGCACGGCTGTTCTTGGCAGCAGTGCCACATTCCAAGGGCTTCAGACATTTTCTCAGTCTGCTGCCTTCTTGGTGCAAATTTCACACTCAGAAAGAGCAAAAGAAAAGGGCAAATATGCCTGTATTTTTAAACTCTTGTGGTATTCTGGAACTCCTGACCTGTTCAACCGATGTTGATCTGGAAAGAGAATTGGTGCCATCTATTGGAAGGAGAAAATGAGCACGGTTGTCAGCTTGGCTTTTAGCTTTTCTGCACATTTATCCATCTTATTTTTGGCATGGCAGCTGTTGAGTGAAATGTACTGCATCCTGAGTCAACAGCAGTACCTGCTGAGTGGTCACAAAGGGAGAAGACAGCCAAACAAGGATCCTATAGTGCCGTGAGTGGCAGTTATTCTGCAGTCATGAGTCAATTCATCTCTTCCGCACTGACAGAGACAAAATCACAAAACCACCAGGCTTGTGGTTAACATTTTGCTCTTCTTCTCTGCAAAAACTCTAAAGCATCTTACTGACAGGCAGAAAATTACTTTGTCATCAGAGCTCCTAATGCAGGACCAGGTACCTAGAGGAAATAGCGTGGAGTACTTTCCATGGCTCTTTTCTGCTCTTGCTAGACAGAGGATATTTTTGCCAGCTTGACTCAAATCACTAAACTTATTAGAAAAAAAAAAATTACAGATAATATTGTTGATCAGCGACAGACTGGGTTTGTTTCAACAGAGAAATCAGAGCTGCTGGTGAGGAATTCCAGCAACTTGGCCCGATCAAACTGCAACTCACTTGAGGAAGGAAAAACCTGAAAAATAAAACCATGACCTTACAATTTCTCTACATACCATCAGGCTCTGAGTTGGATCACCTAAAAGCTCTGCTAGAGCTTCTTTACTCTTCTGTATCATGGCACAGGAGTGTTATATAATTGCAGTTGTAAAAGAAGTTATCCACTGGGCTGTATGTGGGAGGGAAAGCAGTACACGACACACTGGATTAAACTGTGCAGAATGGGCCAAAAGCAGTTATTTAGAAACATTCTTTGGCACTGCCTTTCCTTCATACATCCTGCCCACAGCAGGGTTATCGGACTGAAAACAGGACCTTGGGGCACTTTTTTCCTACTGTTTTATTTCTGTCATCTCTTGACTTACTGGACTTCAGATGTTATGATTTTTCCTTTGAAGGTAATAACAGTATCAATAGCAAGAGGTTCAATACTGGACTGCTAATCAAAAATCCATGATGATCCCTGATTTAACATATACCATCTGTCAGTGGCAGATAAACATTCAGATCATATATCTGACTTTGATGTTCTTTGTAGCTGTTTTACTGTAAGTGATAATCTAAGGCCTGACAATGCTTAATGTAAATTTTACCAGCCGGCTCTGAGGCCTCTCCAGGCCATGGTAGCATTTAATTGTTGGAAGAAACAAATGCATTTCATTATCTTACTTCTCTCTAGGTTATGGTGACATTCATCACACAGTACTGCTGACTGCAGAAGTTGGATGTGCTTCATAATACCCCCTCTCCCCCACTTAATCTGCTCAAAGCCTGCAAAGAACATATCTTTATGGTGTTTTCAAATTACCTGTCAATTGGAAATTAAGCTTAATCAGCAAATCTGAAGTCACAGCAAACACTGCAGCGTTTACGTTGGCAAGAGGCCCAGGTATTAATCAAGGTTAGTAGTTCTTCCACAGACCAGCAGACACTCATGTGGCAGAATAAAGCAAAGCCTCTTTAGGCACCTGAGGTGATCAGAGGAAGTGATCCAGACTGCTATAGTATATATTCCCTGTGTCCTGAGAGACAAGTCAGTCGTTGGGCTACGCCTGTACATTATCTATGGGATCCTGGCCAAAACTGGGAGTTTCCCGCTGCTACCACAGCAACAGTCAGGAACAAGAGGGCAATGCCGAGACTGGAAAGATGGGAAGAGTAAAGCCAACATAAGAAAATCAGAGGCAGCATGAGCTCCACATAATGCACAACAGATAGAGAGATGGATAAAACATAAGCCCTGTGTGTATATACGCAGAGATATTCACAGTTCTTTGCATCAAAGCTTTCCCAAGTTCAAGCCTTTGCGCCAGCTTTGGCTGATTCTCAGGATTCAGCTCCCGGACAACTGCAAAAACAGTGTCCAAGCTGCTGGCCCAGGGCCACGTGAAGGTAATTCAGCACAATCCTCCATCATTTCAAACTAAGCTAAACTGAATTATCCCACATTTGCTAGGGAGTAAGGGTGTACACAAAGACCGTTTCCATGGCTCAGCTGCCACAAGGGAATTTCTTAAGTAAGTTGACTGAATCTGAGCCCTCAGACCCAGAGCCAACCAACGTCTATTTTTGCAAACAAATGTTATGGAGTGGTCTGGGGAAAGCTGGACATTTTTATACCCTTTACTGCCAAATATTTACTATCAGTTCAGTAAAGCAGAGATAGATGAGCTACTCCTATCTCAGCCCAGCAGTTCAGACCACTCACCAGGAGAGTTAGAACAGATCTCCTTCCTTCACAGAGCCCACATATTTCACTCCTGTGTGTCACCTGTAACCTGCAGAATGAACAAAAAAGATTCATCACATGAGAAACTGTGATGAAAAAACTATCTGAATAAAATAGTTGGGTCCAAACAATTGTTTTATCCATTGTATTCCCACAATGCTGATGTGCAACAGGAGTTTTGTGCAAACACTTTTATCTTCCTTAGACAAAAGCAGTTTTTCCTTTTATGCAAATAAATTGAATTGTCTCCTTTTTTTTTCTTATTTTTTCACAAGGCCTCTTTGGTTATTTCTCTCCTTTCCATATGTACAAGCACTCTAATTTTACTTTGGCTTTTAAAAAGCAAAGTGTTTCATTCCAATTAGAATCAGTACATCACTTTTGATTCCAGGCAACCCGCCTGATTTTACAACTTCAGGCAAAGACTGTTCTCACATTTGGACCTCTTCAAAGAATTGTGATCTTAGATCTTATCGGCACTGAAATGCTAAACTGCTCCCCCAAAACTTGGGTATTTGCTGTTTAAATAAGATCTATTCCCAAAAATTAATTCTGAGTACGAAACCCAGATGTGGGATTAATGTCTGAACAAACAGTCATCAGAAGTGTAATAAAAGAGCAAATGCTTCCTTAAACTCCTCTGACAGGTAAAACTCAGTTTTCTTTGCTGCACATGCAGTTTGCATGCTGCACTTGCTGTTTGCAACAATTTAGCTCAGAGCTCAAATAAAAAGCCACGATAAACTGCTAGTAATTCTGTTCCTCATTCTCACAGAAGATGCCTTTATCGCCCTCTAACACCCAGACACTCCTAACACCCAGTCACTGATGCAGCGATGGGAGGGGACAGTAACTTGGAGATCACACTCCCTCTAGCAGAGGAGATCTCAGTGCACCTACAAGGAGATGGATTCTGTTCACTAGCAGAGTAAGCAGAAAGCACATGGATTATGGGCTCAGCATGCATAAATCTGCTATCAGACCTGTTCTTTACCACCTAGGTGGTCCCAAATGTTTGCTGGTTTTACTTCTAGAGAGATTTTTAAGCTGCACCCTCCTTGAAGTTTGAATGTTGAAGTCCCTCAGCTGTAAAAGGGCTGCTCACCACCAGCATCCACCATCCACAATTCATGTCTTTCCCTCATGCTGAGGAGTCCCTGGATGCGATGCTTGGAGGGCAGCCGAGAAGATTAGCTCATGGCAAGGCACAGTTTCATTAAACAACAGACAATTCACAACTTCTAGGACATAGCAAAGCAACATTTTCAAATCAAAATAGTTAATTTTCAAGCCATGAGGTAATTTAATGAAAGATTGGTATTTTTCTCATGAAAAACCGACATTTTAGCTACAACAGCTTTTTTTTTCCCATTGTAAAAGAAGGAACCAAAACATCATAGTTGGCCTTATTACTTAAGAACTGCCCTGCTTCCTGATAAGGACAGTCATAAAGCACTGGGACTGTGCAGGATGAACTTCCCCAGCTAACCCCATCCCTGGAATCTGGCATTTAAGGGCTTCCAAGGCCAGGTACCACATCACAGGACAGGTGTCAATGGGCTACACGCCCATAGCATGGCAAACTGCAGAGGTCAATAAAGCTAAGACTATCCCAGGGAGGCAAGAAACTGGAATCCTTTATTGGACTTACAAGTTAATTTTTAAAGGGTTTAGGGTCTACTATTCAACAGGGGGTTGTAACTATTACAAACAGGGGGTTTCAGGGGATGACATAAGGGAAAAATCCAGATTAACAGATTTGGGGGCTTAACCTCATGGGGGAAAATCCACTTTATTTCAGGGGATTTTACAGGAGGGAGCAGGTATTCTGGTCTACAGAATGCAAGGATTCAGAGAGCACAAAGGGACAGATAAGGTACAGTAGGTCTTCTGCACAGGTTTGATGAGATGAGGGTGGGGACTCTTCAGCTAGGGCAGGGCATGCGATCACATCATGCAAGGAGTCTTTTCACATCCTGCTGCAGGAAAAAAATCCACAGGGATGAGGTCAATGATGAGGGGTTTTCGCAGCTTCTGTAGCCCATGGCCTTTTGCAAAGACCACTCAAATCTCTCTCTGCAGATACTACATTTTGGGATACAACGGCAAACCCCACCCTAATTGATTTGATCCTGTGGCAATAATCACTAAAATATCCTAGGCAATAACATTTCCTTTCATTTGCCTCTTATCTGCCTCTTGATCCTGTCATTTAGGCCTCATGCCATGAGAAGCCATTTTCCCCCCTGTACTTGGCACTGGTGAGGTCACACCTCAAGTGGGGTGTCCGGTTCTGGACCCCTCAATTTAGGAAAGATAATTGAGGTGCTGGAGTGCATCCAGAGAAGGGCAACGGAGCTGAGAAAGGGTTTGGAATGCATGTCCTGCGAGGATCGGTTGAGGGACCTGGGGGTGTTTAGCCTGGAAAAAACGAGGTTCAGGGGTGATCCTATAGCTCTCCACAGCTCTATGGAAGGAGGCTGTTGTCAGGTGGGGATGTGGCTCTTCTCACAGGCAAGCAGCAACAGGACGAGAGAAAAGGGCCTCAGGTTGCACGAGGGGAGATTTAGGTTGGACATTAGGAGGAATTTCTTCCCAGAAGGAGTGATTAGACATTGGATTGGGCTGCCCAGGGAGGTGGTGGAGCCACCCTCCCTGGAGGTGTTCAAGGAAAGACTGGACGTGGCACTCAGTGCCCTGGTCTGGTTGACAAGGTAGTGTTCGGTCACAGGTTGGAGTCGATGATCTCAGAGGTCTTTTCCAGCCTGACTGATTCCGTGATTTTGTGATTCATCATCCCTCTTGCTGCCGTTGTCTGATTCCTCATCTCCTCCAACCTTCCTCCTTCCGCGGACCCGCAGGACTTTACCCCCTGGCGGGGCAATGCCCCCCACACGACTTTGCTGCTCCCGTTCCTGCCGGGCTGGCGAATTTCCTGGCTCCGCACGGCGGTAACCCGGGAGGGATGATGTGTAGGGAAGCAAGCGCTTCGTACCCAAGGGCGGCGAGGAGCGGGGCTGGGAAATCCCCTCGGCGTCGGAGAAGGAGGAGGCGGAGGCGGGGACGGGGACAGCGGGGCGGGCAGCCGCTCAGTCAGCTGAGGCGGGCCGAGCCGCCGCCGCCGCCATGGGCGCGCCGTGAGGGGTGAGCGGGCAGAGCGTTCCCCGAGGCCAGCCCGGAGCGGGGGGGACGGCGGTGGCCGTTACCGGGCTCGCCTGATGGCTCGGCGGATCGGGGGTGGGCCTGCGAGAAGGGAGGGAGGAAGGAAGGAAGGAAGGGCAAGCGGGAAAACGCGGGCTTGCGGCTCCCGGAGGCCGAACCCGCACGGGGACGGAGCGGCCGTGCCCGGGCAGCGGCGGGGGCGGGCGCCGCAGCCTCCCGGGAACCCCGCCGAGGTTATGCCAGAGAAGGGGAAAGGGGGACGAGGAAGCGAAAATGAAAGTTAAAAATCAGTGGAAATGGGATGTGGGCGTGAAAGGCAGTGCCGGGGCGCTGTCAGGGCCGTGCGGGCGGCGGGGAGGGAAAGGGTGAGACAGGAGGTCTCGTTTCGTTCTCAGAGGAACGGGCTCCCGAGGGAGGGTTGTTGGCCCGAGAGCAGTCTTGGGGGTCCTGTGTTTTAGCCCCGTGGGAGATTAATGTTTTATGGACGCTCGTGGATACTCTGGAGGTCAGAGAGACTGAAGGTGCCTGGGTGCTGTGACAAGACACGAGGCCTGCTTGTCATAGTACAGTGAATGCATGATTATACTTTCTTCATAATTGAGCAAGAAATTGAGATTTTTCTCTTTGCAAACCTTGTAGTAGCTGCTTCAGAGATGTCCGGCAACTTGAAGGGCCGTCCTGCTGAAAATGGAGAGCATCCCAAGGGTAAAATGGAAAACGGAGTGGACAGTAGGGCTGCTCCTGCCCTTGGTACCTACTCCCCCGAGGAGATGCTACAGCAGATGAAGGAACTAATCACTGAGAACAATGAGTTAAAAGGTGAAGGCACATGTGAGCTGGTCTTGAAATACAAAAGCCCCAAGTCTCATCTGAAGGGTTGTTTGTTTTGTGCAATGAATTCTGTACTCATTTGGCTGGGTGACATTTTATCCCTGGGTAGTATTCGCTGTATAAAGGACTCTGCAAGGGGCCAGTTTGATGGGGCACATAAATAAGATGATGGATAGGACATACCAGATTGAATTGGTATGGAAGACTAGGGGGAGAACAGCCCAATTACTTGCTTTAGAATTTTTATTTATATATATATATATATATATATATATAAAATTATATATAAATATATATATTATAAATACATATTTATATTATTTATATTATATTTATAATATATATGTTTTATATATATAAAATATATATATGTATATATATACGCACACAGTATAGCGTGTATTTTAGGAGGTGAGATGAGGTGAAAAATCTCTTCCTATGATATGCTTTTTGCTCATCAACCTCTAAAAGCTTTTTTGGTTTGTATGATAGGACTGTTGGCTCCATTACAGACTAACATTTTGCCATGGCTGCATCAGGAGGGGGAGTACTGCACCTTCTGTGCTTCGAAGGGAAGTGATAGCTGTGGCAGGGTCTATCTGGGAGAAACTAATAGCTTCCCCTGATAATTCCCAATAATGTGAGTCTTTCAGGTGAGATAGATTTGTTTCTGGATCCTAGGAATTTAGGTGTCAGATATTTCTTCCTTTAAATGATTAGAATAAAACCTAAGGGATCTGGGAGTTTTCTGTGTGAAAGACAGAGGTATCTCACTGTTTATATGACAGCAGAGCATGAAGTCACGGATCTCCTGTGTTCTGATTTTATATTAGTGTTTAAATTCCGCCTGAATCATTTTCGGACCTGGTCCAAGTTCTCTGTCTCATGAATATCTAGGAGGAAAGTTTTTTCTAGAAGTACCTCTGGTATTTTGCTAAAAGGTTCTGCATCATATAAGATAATGTTCTGGGACATATTTACAGCTGCTGTAACTCATAACTTGCAGAATCCTTCTCCAGACTACATTTATTTACATAACCTGAAGGATTTGTGGGCAGTTTATAATACGACGTCAGGACATAATGGAAGTTACCGGAAAATATAAAATATTTTTAAGCAATCAACTTTGAGTTGTTTGCTTTAAAAAAAAAAAGCAAGTCTGAAATAATTTCATTGACTGCCTCAAAATCTTGTAAGCCTGTTGTAATAGCAAGACTGATGTTACTCACTGACTTTGTTACATATGAGAAAATAACTTGGCTCTAAGTTGTTTGGTGTATTTTTTCAATGCTTGCAATCAAGTCGTAACCAAATGTTCGAGTAGAGCGTTGTTGGGCATATTTGAGACATTTGGTTTGATAGCATCTGTTTCCATGCAGTAATTTACCAGTCTAGGCTGCCTGTTTTCCCTGCCAAGTCTCAGTAGTTTCAGGAACTCAGTTCAGCAGCTTCATTTGGGTTGATCGTGTAAATAACACACTCAGCAGGATACCAAGTACCTCTTGTGGACAGTGCTTCTGACTTGTACTTCTTGGCTTAGGGAACAGTCAAGAAGTCAGAGAGTGTGGGCATATGATTTCAAGAGAGGATTTAACGCTATTTATTATAGTGCTAAGGGACTATGGGACGCTTAGTTTTGGTTTGGTATTCAAGGTATGCAAGGAGGAGGTTCACGTTTCATACCCAGTTATTGCCAACCCATTTGATACTGAGGAGTGCTGAGCTCAGTGTGGTGGAAATCTGCTGTTTCACGGGCAGAGTATTAATGTGAATCAATGTCTTGTCTCTGGCTACCATTTAGAAGCCATGAAGTTGCATAACCAAGCTATGAAGGACCGATACGAGGAACTTTCCATCTGGAGAGAGAAGCAGAAGGAAGAACGAGAATTTTATGAGTCGAAGTTTAAGGAGGCGAAGCAGTGCTTGCAGGCCAAGTGCGCTGAAAATGAACAGCTACAGCAACAACTTCAGAGCTTGAAGGGAAGAGAAGAAGGAGCTGAAATGGTGAATAAGGAATTGGTTGGATTGACATGCTTTTGAACTGAAAGTCTGGAGCATTCACTCTCTTTTATGATTCATCTCACTGGGAGGCTTGGAAATTGGTTAACATCTCCATTTTTATCCTTAGCTCTAACTTATTTTATAATGTGAAGCCTCTCAGAGCGTAGTAACAGAAAATTATGCCACACCTGAGATAATTTACATTTTCATTAGCATTTAATAACAATAATAATTAGCATTCTTGACATAAGGAAAAAGAAATTAGCATTCCTTGCTAATTTTTCATTCTTTATTTTGTTTACTCTTGGATATCTCTTGACTTTATCCCTCCCTTCGCTCGTTAGATTATGTGTCTCATGATCATTTGATTGCTTTTTGTATTTGTGTTTCCAGGGAGAAGTTGACAAGTAAACAAAATAATGACATGCCATCTATTTTTATTATATCAGTCTTCTTTTATGGAATCTCACTGAGCTCAGATTAGATCTGTGCTTCTGCTGCCCCATTTGAGTCTGACTGAGCTTCCTCCCTCTCTCTGACCTTTGGCTCTGTAACACATCATTTCTAATGCTGCAGGTGGTTGTGTTGCAGCCAGGAAACATTTTGCAGGTGGTGCTGAAGGCGTCTGTGGGCAAAGCCTATTTAAACAAAGCCTGCTTTTTGTCCCACATGGTCACGTGAGAAGTTATTTAATAAGAAGTTCCACACAGAGACAAACTGACGTGTCCTGGTACCTCCAGGAGCCATGTGGATTCTGTGTTGCTTGATGAAGGATGAGTGTATTAGGCTTTTTCTTAACGAAGTCACTATTAGACTCTCTTTTCCTGTCCCAACTTTTTTATGGAGCTCTGTAAGAAATGTTTCAGCATGTAATTCAAAATTGGCCAATGAGCTCAGAAGTTGCAAGGCGGGGAGAAAGTCGTGTTTAAATAGTGTGATTGTGTAAGTATCACTTGCACAACCTTTACAGGCTGAAGGTTGTGTTTCAGGATTGTCAGGTAAACTCAGGATTTCATAAATCTGGAATATGCTTTTAAGAGGAAATAGGGGATTTATTCTCCTTTTATCTGTTGTAGAACTTGTTCTCTGAATACTAAAAGCATGTTATTCCAACCTGCTTGATTAATCTAACATCTCTCTCCTTCACTGGAACTGACTCTTGATTGAATCCTCTTACAGCATAAGCACAAAATTATAGGCAGCAGCAAGTCAGGAGGTAGGGTGAGCATAGAGAGTCTGGAGATTTGGCATAATCATAGGTGAGAAGGCAATTCAGACTCCAGGAATTGTCCAGAATTTACACGGATGGTATGTGGTGTAACAAAGGTGTTATCAGGAGGTAGAAGGCTCAGATTACAGAAATGAGACAAAAAAACTTACAGGGAAAGTTACATAATGGGGAGAGGCATTTAAAAGAGAGGAAAAAAATTAGTCTTGCTGGTTATGTAGAGGTTTAAATAAAGGTTTTGAGAATCCTGGGGAAAGGGAAGAGAAAGAAGATGAAGGAGACAGTCATGAGTGGAAAGAGCAATTAAGTTTGGGGAGAATCTCTGAGGAAGAGAGACTTTATGGAAGGGATCCAGGACTTTGTGTGAAGGTCAGGGAGAGATGGGGTACAGAGAAGTTGTATGATGGGGAAAGACTGAAAATGGTGTGTGTATATGTAAAGCTCCTGGCCCTCAGGTCTTTTCTCCCTAGAATCTTGGTTAGATCTAGGAGAAGAGTAATAAGGATGCGGGTGAAAAAAATACAGCAGTTCTGGACAATAATTCTGTATATTGGCTGATACCTTACGTGGTAGTGAGAGGCATAGATTTAGGGAAAAAATTACATCCTAATTATCTGCATTTGGACAATCAGTCTCATGTTTTGCAGAAGCACAATACCCAGTGTTGGATTAATTTGTTTTCACAATTTAGACTTCCCGCTGTTTGGAGAACCAAAACATGTGTACAATGGGCTTTTCCAGGCAAGCCTAAACAGAGAAGGAGGGATACAGGGCACTGTTGTGTTCAGACTCTGTGCTGCTTGGCTGTTGTTCCATTTTGGTTGGCTGATGCAGGGTTTGTTTATCCAGGAGGGCTGCGTGGCTCTCGAGAAGGAAGTGAGGAACCTGAAATCCCAGGTGCAGCGGCTCCAGGCTGAGAAGGCAGATCTGGTTGCCATCATTTCAGAACTGCAAGTGAAGCTGAGCATGTCAGCAGAGGATTCCTTTGTGGAGATTGGGATGCACGTAAGTAAAGGGGATAAAAGGAACACAGTAACCTGCAGCCAGGTACCAACCTAAACGATTCCGTGATTCCTTGGTTTCTTAGATTGCCTGCCATGGGACACTTGTGTACTACAAGATGTAGTGATAAAGGACTTGGAACTTACTTTTGTCCTTTATTGCTCAAAGTAAATTATTTTCATAGGGAGCCTCTATTGCACTAAAAATATTCTCTGGAAAAAACAACATGGTCCATCAGATGGCTTCAGACTAGTTAAGAATGTTAGGTCTCGTCTTAGTTGGAATTTCTGGGAACATCAAGACTGTGTTTTGTTAAGGGGCAATACCTTTGCTTAGACAGGGGCATTTTCTTCTGAGAATGGAGCTCTCTTTCTGCTGGCAGACATGTAGGGATGGAGGTAAACAAAACTAAGTGCAAAACTGTAGAGGCACAAAACCCACTTTTTCTACTATTGTGTCTGAAAAATCTTCACAGGCAAACTGTGAAATGTGAAAATGCAAGCTTCTGCTATCCCTATAACCCCCACATCCCCTTTCTGGAAAGGAGGCATGCAACACAAAATTAAAAGAATTTAATTAAAATTTGTTTGGAGTTGTCAGAGAAAACTTCCGACTGCAGGAAACCTTCAGGGATGTTTGGTTTTTGTTTTTTGTTTTTTTTTTGCTAGAAGAATTCTCCTTTGGGCTACAAAGAGGAAGGAGTGAGTTTTGTAGTGGGAAAGAAGAGTGGTTCTTGTAGGAGGCAGCAGAATGATTTTTAGGCTTAGATTTAAATCCCCTGCATTTAAATCAACCTGATGTTGGTTGTGTGGTGCCCAGTCATCTTTATAAGGGAGAGTGGTCATGGAAGTTGCTGATGAAAGGAGAAGGGCAAATCTCATTATTGTGCCTCTTCTCTAATCAGTCCAGAAGAGATAAAGGGAAAGGCATGTGAAGTATTTCAAGTGAAGAATTTCCAAACATGAAGATGATCTGTAGGAGTTTTGGGTTTTTTTTTAATCTATATTGCTATGATAGTAGTTTTCCCTGGTTTTTTTCCTTCCTTAACTCAAACAAATGAAACACTGCCCTGCTTAGTCCAAATACCAAGCTAATAATGTTTTTTTCTTTCCTAGGAAGGAGAAATAAATAGAACTGCAAAGGAACATCAAGAGAATAGTGGTGAAACGACCGGGAATGTTGCTGTCTACATGTACGTAGGACCCTGTGTGATGTGTGTGATTCAGAATTCTCTAATATGTTTTATTTTCAGTGTGAGGGAACTTTTTTCTATGAGGAATGCACTAGAATATTCAATTTTTCTGTGGTTTTGCATCTTCCATTGCAGTAGTCTTCCTGCCGTGTTGGAAAGACCCTCAATTCTGTGACATTTTTCCTCCCAACTTTCACCAGCTGACAAGAGGGAGTGTACATTCTGGCCAGTTGGCCAGGCATTTACGGACATGCTGACTTGCCAACTCTTTGGGCCTTTTAGGAAGGCCAAACAGAAAACATAGAGAGAGGCTGCAGGGACTCTCTCCCTCCTATCCTTTGGAGACCATCTGAGAGTATCTGTGCTCTACCCAATTATTCTGATGTTGGTAAGAGTCAGAGGTCTTGCAGTCTTTCAGATCTGAACCTGTCTGTCCTGTTTGTGTGTGCTTAGTATGAACTGTATCACGATGGGGTAGGCTGGCAGTGCGATAGTCACTGCTTTTCAGATTACTGGGCTTAGGATACCAGCATTCTGTTTAGGTTACTTATCAAAATTTGATCTTTACATCAGCTCCAGGAAACAAGGGACTTTCTTGCCCCTGGCTGAACCTTTACTCCTTGTGGCCATAGACATCTGATACTGTTAAACTTTCCATCTTGGATATTGCCCAGTTTAGCAGCCAAATGGTTTTGGCTGAACTCTCGGACTTACTCTGTGCCTTTGCTTTTGAAAGGGAAGGATATGGAAAGCTCTGAGGACACAGCAGGCCAGAAAGCTGTGCTCCATGCACAAGTTGTCACTCCTTACATCAGCAAGGAAGAACAGTGTAATGACATAGAAATTTGGCCCTCAGCATGTAGTTAAGAAGTTGAAGGGGGAGGGGGAAAAAAAAGGTGTTACAGTTGTGGCTGAAACTGAGAGAGCTGCTGACCACAGACCAGACTGCAAGTATGAAGCTTGTTGTTAGTGGTGGCTTGCGAGAACACTTATTATGAGAAGACATTTCCTGCAGGACTTGCTTACCTTTGGATGAGAATCTGACCCATATCTACAAGAACAGGGGGTATACATACCTCTTAAAATATTTCCAGTGTCACCACGTGTCTTTGTCCAGCTCTGAAACCTTAGACTGGTGCTGTTAACACCTTCAGAGAAATGTGATCCACCCAGGACGGGTTTATTTCTGTAAGAGTAGAACTGCACTAAAAATCCCCTGATAAAAGTTATTTACTTAAAATATCCTGGCTGAACACTTTCTTTGGGGTATTGAATTTTGCTCACCAAAGATTTCCAGCTCTCAGGAGCACAGAGAAGACTCTGCTTTGCTTTCTGTTGTGAACTACAAAAGCAAAGTGTTAACCACATGCCGTTTTACAGCTGAGCTGCTAAAATGTACAGAGTGAATATCCTACCTATCTTACCATATAGTTGGGGGATTTTGACTTTCTGTCAGAATGGACATAAAAATGGAGGTAATAGTGTTTTATCAGTTACCCTATTTTTCAGAGTTCTGGGTTTGCTCTGGTTCACTTTACAGTAGCATAATGTAATTTTGCAAAGAGCTATAGGATGTGAGGGAAGTGAAACAGTAAAGACATTTTTTTCTGAGAAAGTGATGACCATTTTTAGTGGAAGATGCTTTCTTTTTCTGAAAAGGAGTGAGACAGAGATAAGAAACCTTCCATGTTTTATTGGGAAAAAATGTTATTTCTAGGAACAGACAGCGGCACTTTGCAGAAAGGGCTGCAAAATAGGTCAGAATAAGTGCATTGGGGTTTGTATTGTCGTGACTGCTTTTGCTTTCCTTGCTTAAGGACTAAATTGTTCCCTCAGCTGGAGGGCAACTGTCTGAGTCCTTTATTTGCACACACAGGGGCTGTGGCTGGTGGTCTTGGTTCTTGGGAATTGGGAATGAGCCCTTTCCTCAGAGCACTGGTTTTCATCACTGTGAAATGATGACATCTCAGATCGGATCCCAGGGATAAATGAATGCTCTGGTAAAGTTGTGGCTGTTGTTATTTACATCTGGTTTTATTTGAAGCAGGAGCAGATCTGCAGACGAATCTAAGAACTTGGAGTCTGAGGAGCTAACTGTGAGCCAGCTGCTGTGCTCCCTTAGAAATGAAACTCAGAAGAGGGATAAACTTGAGAAGGAGCTGCAGGATCACAGAGAGAGGTATGAAGTAGGTGCACTGTAACATTTAAAGCTGTTTTCTTTCAGGGCTGCTGCAGTTACCAAGCCTCTGGCTGATCAAAGTTTAAATAAGTGTGACTTGGATGGGGAATTTCCTGAGCACTCAGCAGTAATAACTTAATATTGTGGTAGTTCTTATAGAGATAAACCACAGGCTCTCTTCCATGAGCGAAAGAATTTCTGTTTTATTTTTATTTCCTATAGTATCACAGTTCCAAAAAAATTTACTTATTGCCTCTTGAGTTTGAACTTTCCCCAGGTTATGTCAGAATTATATGATGACTAGTTGAGGATGTTCTCTCCACATTTCTCCGTAGTTATCTGGTTTTGTATGAATCATCACTATAACTAAAACAGGGATCACAGTCCTTTTCGTGATACTGGCAGGCTACATTTAGCAGTGTGTGAGCTTGCAAAAGCTCCTTAGAAATGTCTATAAGTAAGTTTAATTCCAAACTTGTTTAAGGGAGAAAGTTTTCCCAGTGAGATCTGCATGAGGGTCTGTCTCAGCTCAGTTATATCAGCACGACTGCTCAGGGGTGGCAAATTGCCCAGGCAGTAGCTGTTCCAGATCTCCACTTCACAGAGACAGACTTCCTGGACATTATCTACTATGAAAGGTCGGTGTCACAGTAATTGATTCTACGTGGTCTTCCTAGAAGAGGTAATGAGCCATAACCAGGCGATTCTTAGAAACCTCAGCCTATGAAAATACCACAGGAAAACAGAGGCAATGTTAATCACTGGATTCGGCAAAAAGGCTGAATCCAGTCCAGGAAACCCATTTCCAAAGGGTTGGCAGTTTTGGACTGTACCAAAGATTGATCCCTTTGGACAGAATGTCAGTGCCCTTCACCACACCTGCAGACTTACACATCCATTTTGATTAACTGTACATGCTCAGTGTCCTGTGTTCCTCAGGAACACCCATGGTTGTGCAAACTTTCCTGCATGTCTGTGCTTTCCATTCTACCTCGCATCTGTAGCTGTGATGTTAGAAAGAGTGTGCATCACATGCATGAAATCCTTGAATAGTGACAATCTCGCCTTAAACATAGGCCAAATCCATCATTGTTGACTTCTGTTTTCCAGACTGTCAAAGCTGGAGAAGAAAATCAGCAACTGCCTGGAGAGTGGGACACAAACCGAACAGGAGGAAGAGACTTCAGAGGCTGTAAGTACCTGTCCTCCTGAGCCACGATTTAACAACGTGCAGCTGACTTGCTGAGGTCACCAACCTCATGGCCTAGATTTCCACTTGCATTCAGGGAGCAAGGGGCAATTATCCTGCACAGGGAATGGAAGTGAACTTCGAGCTCTCCGATATGTAGCTTAGAGTTGCTTCCAAATTACACCAGCCAGAGGGGTGAGATTGATGGCCAAGAATGAGGGAGGCATGGCGTAACTGCAGGTACACTTCATTACCCTGGCCAGGCCCAGCAAACAGAGAGGGGTGCAGACACTTCTAGCTCCAGAAATCATCCAGATTGGGTGAATTTCTTGGCTGCTGCCTGGGTCAGCTTTTGGATCAGCGTACTTTAAAACAGACTTTAAATATGGAGCTCACATGGCACCTGGTTTAGGGTTTTTTGTGTTATTAGTGGCATGTATTGCAATGGTGGGGTGTAACTGTCTTGGATTGAGACACGGTTTCAGGCAAAAACCCAGTCCTTCGGGCAAAAACCCAGTCCTCATGTTTTAAAGTTTGAGAGGATATTGGGTTTGAGATTCAGCTCTAGAGTCAGACACCTAAATGTATGTGCTTGCAGCTGTAACCTCTCTGCGTGAGGTGAGCGTGCAGTGCCCCATAGCTGTGGAATCCATTCTGGTTCAGTGCATCTGCATAATACAGGCAACTGAGATGCTTGTATGTGAGGTAGTGTGGGTTATCTGAGGAGGTATATGCTGTGAGATCTGCTGGAGATCTGTGCTCTTCTGAAGGCCAAGACAAGTATTTTAGGCCAGGGCTGGATTGGTTGAACTTGTCCAGTTTGCAGTCAGGCCAAGAGATGCCCTTTCTAGGGAGAGCAAATGATGTCTCTGTTAGTTGTTTCCAGTGTTCTTATCTCAGCTTTGCCTGAGTTACAGCCTGAGCCAGATGCCCCTCATGGCAGTGCTGATACTGAGGTCAGCACTCATGTGCTTGTGATGGCAGCTGATTCCACGTGTGCTGCTGGGGTTCTGCAGAGGCTCTGGTCAGCAGAGCTCATGTTACTTGCCCCTGCTGTAAAATGTAGATCACTGTTGGAACTATGGGGGGTGTGCAGTGTGGACTTTTTTTGAGGGATCTGCATTTGGAGAGTGAGGAATGGCTGGTGGAGAAGAGGCTAGAGCTCATCCTCTGCCAGACAGCAGCTGGACACTCAGGCAGGTCCCCTGAGATCAGTCGTTTGAAAGCACAACTGCAGTTACCACTCTGCCCTCCCTGGGAGGCTGTTTGCTGTCTTTGAGTTACCTGGAATTTATGAAAGGGTTAAGTCAAAATGGGGTTCTGCCATATTTAGGAATAATTGTGGAGCCTTGTAGTTGGGTTTTATTACTGAGTATAGAGTGTAATGGTGCCGACTGACTTAGGCTGTTTTCTCTAGAGAAAGTTTACAACTTCCTGCTTAGATCTCTTACCCTGCAGCTTTGCTGTCTTGAATTGTCCATATGAAATTTTCCTTATTTTTTCTCTAAAAGGTTGGCAGTGAAGTAGAAGCCCTGAATTTGCAAGTTTGTGCTCTGTTTAAGGAGCTTCAGGAAGCCCATGAGAAGTTAAAAGAGGCAGAGTTGATTCAGAAGAAGCTTCAAGAAAAGTAAGGCTCAGAAGAACTAAAGTTTTGTTGTGGCACTCAGTACATATTTGTAAGACAACACCCACTTTGGGAAACTCACTAGCTCTACAAATATCAACTTAAATGACTGTTTCATAGAAATCCTCTAAAAGATTGCTCTTTCTTTGTAAGTGGAGATGAAAGTACAGAAACACAGCAATTGTCAGAAAATCTGAGCTGCCAACCTAGTTCCACAAATAGAACCTCAGTGCCTTGAAATTTACGATTTGGGTTTTAACCTTTTATGATGTCAAGGCAAATCTTTTCTTGTTCACCACTTCATATAATCAGTCCCTGTTCTAGCTTTAGGGGAAGAAGCCAAGGGACCTGGTTATGACCTTTCTCACATGAACTGTTTGGACTTTTGAAGAGCAATTGTGTAGGTTATAAAAGTGGTTACAAGGCTCTCACTTTAGTTGCTTTCTGTCAAATTCCAGTTTTTTGAGATTTATAGTAGTAAGAAAGTAAGTGTTGGTTTCAACAGCTTTGTTTTCTGCTGGTTGTGTACAGATGGATTTTTGTCTTTCCATGTTCTTCATCAAAATAAGCCTTTAAAGTGAACCACTCAAGGGTTCCTTTTACTGTGTGCCTTGTGTGCCAAACCCAGAACAGGAGGGATCAACCTGTTTTCCTTGTTCTGTCAGGTGCCAAGCACTGGAAAGAAAAAGTTTGGCTGCTGCCTCAGAATTGGAGGAGAAGCAGCAGCTAATATACACTGTCAAGAAGCTGGAACTTCAGGTGGAGAGCATGCAGTCAGAGGTCAAGCTGGAACAAGCCAAGACACATGAAGAAAAGTGAGTGTGACCTGGGTTTGTATTCCAGGAAGGTAGGGAAGTCCAAGGGAGCCTCGCCAAAGGGGAGTTGAATTGGAAATACTGCAGTTGTGTTCTACAGCCTTTGAAACTGTGTTATGTTTGTAGCCTATGAACTAGAAAACTGTAGTCTCTCATCTACTGAACCCCTCACTGAGGAATACTTGAGCTGTCAGCTCGGACTTTTATCTTCCTTTAATCACAA
Source organism: Empidonax traillii (assembly GCF_003031625.1). Lineage (NCBI taxonomy): Eukaryota > Metazoa > Chordata > Aves > Passeriformes > Tyrannidae > Empidonax > Empidonax traillii. The sequence continues at coordinate 268,096 of NW_020955978.1, read as the reverse complement.
AGTCAAAGGTGGAATAGGGCAGGGTATAACATACAAGTAGAGGAAGCAGAGGAGTGACAACAGCTGTGCCACTCACTAGCAGGGGTAAATGGGGACACATCTTGGAGGGCAGGGACAAGTCAGGTGATGACAGTGCTGGGCAAGTGACATTAATGAAAAGGTCTGTGGTTACTACAATATGTTTGCAGTAGGAGAGACAAGTGTGCAGTGAAGCTGAGGTAAAGAGACTCACTGTTTGTCTTGGCTCCCCACTCCCTCTCATGTGCAGTCCACGTAAGGAGTGTGAAAGTGTCAGGCCAAGCTGTTCAGAGAGGCTGAACTTCCCAAAGGACATGTTTTCAGCTGCTGGAGAAGTTGCTCCTTATCTCTGGAGTCTGTGTCTGGTGATTTTTTTGTCATCAGAAATGCAGATTGATTTGTAGGGAACTGGGGTGGCCTTTTTCGAACATTATTTAGATTGCAAAGAATTAAGTGTTTCAAACTTTCACTTCCTTTCTTGTCTTAAACAGGTCAAGATACAATACCCTGCAGGATTCATATAGCAAACTCCTTCCTCAGCTCACTGAGGCAATGAAACAAATTGATGAAATGAAACTCAAAGAGGTAAACTCATCACAAGAAGAAATCATAATTTATTAGAGGGTAGCGGGAAGGGATGGGAGAATGTATCCAAGATCATATTTGGGCAGGAACTTCTCTTCTACATAATAACACGCAACATAGCAGAGCTGCTCTGGTAAACACAGATCCTGTGCTGTCAGTTAGAGAAAACTTTATCCACACATCAGTAACCTCCATGGTGTTTTCCAGGTAAGGTCTAACCTGCAGTGCAGTACAGAGTTCAGTCCTTAGAGAGCAGTGATAGACAAAGGCACTTCAGTGTTCCTGCAGCATCATCTGTAAGTGTAGGAAGGTAGATCTCTGAAACATTTTTGTATTCTTAAATAGAATGCCTGCCACAGTGGGGTCTTGTTCATAACTGAAGCTCCATGGAAGTGCCAGGTTCTTCTGTATAATTTTGGAAACTAGGAAAAGATAGCCTTTGCAGTGTCCATTAGGGAGTTCTATTTTATCTTGATACAATGCAATTTGAAAGGTCATAACTAATCTTTAAGATAAAATATCAGTCACCACCGCTGTCTTAGTCCAAGTTCCTTTGATAACCTAAAAAATTGGAAGTTTTTCAAGGGCAGGAGGAGGAAGAAGCGAACTTGCACTTTGAGCAGGGTCATATTTGGAATTCATCTCATAATCACAGTTCTTCTTTGCAGCTGGACAGAGTGGATAAAGCTGTGGTGGAACAACTGAAAGCAAAGGTGGAGTTGGCAGAACAAGCCCTTGCTGCAAAGCAGCTCCAGATAGATGAAATGAAGCAGATAATTGCTAAGCAAGAGGAGGACCTTGAAACCATGTCTGTGCTCCGTGCTCAGGTATCAGCTCTTCAGAAACTGGCTACTTCCCCCACCCAATATTCAGAACCCAAGAGGTGTTTAGTGACTTACTCTGGAATACTGAATACATTTCCTCAACTCCAAAGCATAATTCCCTTACTTGGCTTGCTTTGCAGATACCTGCAGAGCCGTTACCACCATATCCTGGGGCTCTGTCGGAGGAACTGTATGCTGGAGTCTGGCACAGCAAACAGAATTTGGGAATAGATGTGTATTTAAAACCACTAGCTTAAGAATTGCTGCATGTGTTTTAGGATGATTTCACTCAAACCAGCTTGTGTTAACAGTGACTAAAAAGGGGTTGCTTCACATTTAAGGCACAGAACTGGCACCTTGGCCCAGTTCCACTGTCTGTGCTACAGATTTGTTAGTGTCACTGGTTGAATCACGTCCTCACTGCTTGTCTGGGCCTCGTTTCTGCCTCTGTACAGCAGAGGCAATAGCAGTGTCCCAGGTAAGACACTCGAAGTATCTTGTACAGAATCCAGGAACTGCTGAGTCTTCTTCACCTTGTGAATAGTGGAGGTCTTGGCAGCGTGTGGGTGTCTTGAGTAGATGACACAGATTTGTGATTTTGATATGTATTATATATTATATATGTATATGGTTCAATCGAAGTTACAGATTCTCAGCATGATTTCATTTCTCTGATCAGATGGAGGTTTACTGTTCTGATTTCCATGCTGAGAGGGCAGCAAGAGAGAAGATCCACGAGGAGAAGGAGCAGTTGGCTGTCCAGCTGGCATACCTGCTAAAGGAGCAGCAAAACCTTGAAGATCTTGGCCGGTGAGAACAGACTTTGGCTGAGCTGCCTTTGGACTGTCCTGTTACTGTGTGTACTGGAGTTGACCAACATTGTCTTGATAGCATCTCAGTAGAAAGGCAAATGACTTTGCAGACATTTCTTGCTTAATTTGAATTTTAAAAGAGGAGAAAAATGAATTGTCTGACTTCTTATTTTAATTTTGTAGTAGAATTTCTGTAAGGTGTGTTAGTTCTTAGTTGGGTACCTTAGCAAGTTCTCACTTAGGATGATTCGTGCTTGCTAAATTCTCCCTGCTGATTCATGTGAGTTTCTTGCATTCTGGCCTCAATTTTAGCAGTGAATCTGCAGCTAATCTTGCTGCTTGTGTGCCAGGGATATCTGCTGCTTCTCGGAGTGGCAGTGGTAAGTGAGTACACAGTTTCAAGTACTGTGATACTTGAATCAAGTTACATTACACATTACTGGTGTACTGAGCCCTTTTTCTGGTATAACTTGCTTTTCTGCTTTAATC
>NW_020955978.1:259934-265141 GCF_003031625.1 Empidonax traillii | reverse complement strand
AGCAGTGAATCTGCAGCTAATCTTGCTGCTTGTGTGCCAGGGATATCTGCTGCTTCTCGGAGTGGCAGTGGTAAGTGAGTACACAGTTTCAAGTACTGTGATACTTGAATCAAGTTACATTACACATTACTGGTGTACTGAGCCCTTTTTCTGGTATAACTTGCTTTTCTGCTTTAATCAAATTTGTAGTTTGCCCTGAATAGCTGGGAGTTCTTGGAGTTTTCCAGAGGGGTGTGCCCTAGATCCCTAGGTGTGTGGCTGTCCACATCCTGCTGGTATCAATTGCATGACCCTGATTTCAGCTGGACCCTGGCGTGATCTCACAAAGCAGCGACATTTCTAGGTCCTGTTTCTGAACAGCAGTTGAGAACTAGATGCATGACCAGCTAACATGAGTCTATTTTCAGAGGCCTTGCCTTATTTATTCTCCACAGAAACTCTTTGGCAGAGATGCAGAATCGCCACGGAGCCAGAGTGCCGGATCGGGAACACTCGCCTCGCCTTGTCCAAAGAGGTACTGTGAGCACCTTCTCCAGTTCATGGGGCCAAGCCCTGCTGTGTTCAGGTTAAACCAGCTTGGCTTGGCTGCAGGCAGCTTCCCTGTGGCTATCCTGGAAACTGGGTAGCTGGAGAGAGCAAAATCAGGTGGTATAACAGGTAATCATTTATCTTCTCTGCTTGCAGGGACTGGTAGTCAAGACTGGCCAGAGCAGCGGAATATCTCAATATATTCATGTCCCAAATGTGAAGAAATTTTACCTGATTTGGATACACTGCAGATTCACGTTATGGACTGCATTAATTGAGTGATGCCCTCCATTTCTTCGTCTTCTGGAATTTCACCTGCCAAACACTTTGGGGTTTTTTTTCCTTCTTGCTCAAATAATGTTAAATTCTATATCCTATGAAGGAAGTTTTCAGGGTTTTCTCATTAATTCAGTGGGAAAACAGTAAAACTCTTCCCCTGCCCTGTAGTCACTAATCTTGTTGTAATCTGCTTTAGGGAAAGAATTTTCATAGGTTAACAACATGGATGTGCTACAGAACCCACAGTGTGCCTGCTGCTATGAAACCTTTCAGGAACATTCCCCTGAAGTGCTCTGCCCTGTGGCTGCCCTGCAGAATGGGGCTGACTCACTGAATTCAGAAGAGAGGTGGGATATTTGCTGATCAACTCTTAAGAACAGTGAGCCTGTTCATCTCTCATATATTATATACCAGGAAAGTAATACATGAAAAAGCTGTTTGAGAAGCTTTCAGCAAAATGGAGTAGAGCTGTATTCATCGAGCATTTGAAGTGAACCCTGCTCTTTCTCCAGATGGCAGTTTTATTGCTGCCCTTGTGACCATACTAATCTGATGTTAAATTTTTGATGGCTTATGTAACTTGTTGCTTTAGCCAGATGTGGGTAAGGTTTAAAACAGATCATTTAGGTCTGAAACATGTAACTCCTGATGTACTCAAGTCACTTGGTTTTATAGAACTCTTAATTTTTAAGGTGTTGTCTTGACTTTTGTTTATTATAATAAAATAATTTGAACCTGTACAGTATTGTGGTAGAAAGCGCTGAGATGGATGTATCCTAATTTAAAAAATTATAATGGATTTTCACATCCTGAAATAAATCTATAACAGTTATAAAATTATCTATGCTTGTGGATACTTTGGAGGCTGAAACAGGACTACAAATGCAGGATTGCAAAAAATTTTCATCTTTTTCCTTCGCTGTTCAAAACTGAATTTCAAGAAGCAAATATGCCTGGACTCATTACAACCCAGTAGTTAAATCTGTGCCATCTTGTTCTGTGATAGGTCTGTTGGGGTCACTGAGAGGCAACAGTCCACTTCCGAGTGCCAAAATCATGAGCTGGGTGTTCAGAAGGAGCAGGGTAGGATGGGCACACAACCTGAACATGAAAGCTCAACATTTTAATGTCATTTTATTACTTAACAGGAGTTTTAGTCTGAAAATCTGGTGTTTCTGTTTCCCACGTGCACCAGACATTGCCACTGCTGTGCTGCAAAGGGACCTCTGGAGGTCACCTAGTCAGACCTCCCTGCTCAAGCAGAGTCAACCTAGAGCAGGGTGCTCAGGATTGTGTCCAGGTGGCTTTTGAATATCTCCAGGGAAGGAGATTCCACAATCTCTGGGTAAGCACTTCCAGTGTTCAGAATTTGTGTGTGACAAATTCTCCTGTCAACCCACTTCCATAAATGTCAACCCACTTCTTCAAATGGTGCTGTGGATGAAGATCTGAATCACAGAGGAGAAAACAAGCTGAACAAATCTATAGTGGAATTAGAAATAAAAAGTTTGGTGAGTTAATATTTTAGTCATTATTTTGCTTCAAACATGAAATAGAAACTACTCTAGAGCTGATTAATTCAAAACAAAGGCCTCAATAGTGTAAAATTTATGTTTTGCTCTCAACAGGTGAATATTATTAAAATATACACAACAAAAATACCTGTTTCTTGAGCCCAAGAAAACCTTCCTTCAGTGTATTTTTCATGTCATGCTGTCAGTGAATTCTCAGCTACCAATACCTGGAGAAACAATCCCTTTTTTACCATTTTAATTAAAGTGATTTTTTTTTTTTAATTTGTTGTCACTGTTGTTCTAATTATCTCTTGTAGACTCTGGATTCTTATTTTCTCTTACAGCTCATATATAGCTTCATCCATAATTTCCGGTAAAGCAAGAGCTGACTAAAATCTTTTGTGAAGAGATATTCATCAGCCTCCTTGCAACCTTCTTCATCAATTACAAGCACTCCCAGCAGATGCAATATTTTATTGGCTTTTAATTGGTTTCTTGTGACAGTAGGATTTATGGGCTTTTTTACCCTGACTCCAATTTTATTATGGGAGCTTTGTGACAGTTACGGATTCTGCAATGATCAAAACCTGATGGAAATGCTACTGGGCCAAAAGCAAACTAATAGAATGATAATAGAGCTGATTTAATCTGAGGAGCATTCACCTTAATGAAAACACAGAAAATCCACGTGAAAGGCCAAAGGAGGAATTACTTATGCATTCATTGAGTCAAAATTAATAATTTTAAGAGGTTTCAGGAAGAGAGGGGACCTTATCATGGGAATGCTAACAGGAAAACATGGGCATTAGCTGAAGTAGCTCTTCATAGGAAGATAATATAGTGGGTCTAACAGTACAAATCAGAAGGGACATGGAACTCCAAAGAATAAAATCACAATACACTGAGACCTGTTCATACAACAGGGAAGATTATTTTTCTGTTGTCATCATTAACTGCAGTCCAGAGGGCAGATGAGCTGCCGTGACAAGGGACGATGGCCAGCAGATGCTCATTAGCACAGGTTTGAGAGTCCATCCCCTTTGTTTTCCCTTGTATGAAAGGTATCATTTACTTGTGTTTTAAGGTGACTGAACACTACGAACAGTCAGAATCATGAGGTTTGCATGGTCCCACCTCTCAAGCCTGTCCAGTTCTCTCTGGATGGCATCTCATCCCTCCAGCGTGTCATCTGCACCACACAGCTTGGTGTCATCAGCAAACCTGCTGAGGGCTCATGAAATACTTCTTGTCCATGAAATACTTCTGTTTAACAAAGGACATTCTTAGTGTAGCAGCATGTCCCACAATCAGTACCCTGACTTGATGTGGAACAGGAGCCAGAAGCATTTATTTCCATTTCAGATTTAAAATCCGGTCTAGGAAGGGGCCAGAACAGTTCTGTGGGGTGGAACTGAGATTTCCGAGCCACAAGGTATCTCTGGATTGGCAAACCAAGTCACAGGGGCAGACAAGCTCATTACTTCATCAGTCCTGTTAGATGGAGAGTGGGGGGACTTTGTGTAACTCTGTGATTAGCCTGGGCCACACTAGCAGTTAGAAGCCAGAGGAAGGGAAAATAGGAATCACAGCATCCTGATGTCTGCCCACAGATTCACACTCATGCCAAGATGGGCCACCAGGTGTTTCCTTGTTTCCATCATGGATAAGCAGCAGTACAGGGGAGCCCCCCTGGCATTGCTGATTGCTCCGGCTCCCCTGAACACCTCTGCATGAGCATCAGAGCAGGGTGCATTGAGACTGAGTCAGCCCAGCATGCCTGGGATAGGAATGTGATGTTTGATAGAAAATCAGTAACCAAGAAAGTCTAATGTGGCACATGCCAGATGGCTTGGATGACAACTATTCAGCAGAGCATCTCAGCTGCTCAGTGGAGCATCTCTCCCTGAGTTTTTTCTGTGTTGTCTGCTGGAACTTCTTGATTCCTTCAGCTACTACAGAGTTTCTGTCCTTAATTCAGCTTTCCTAACCCAGTACAGGTACTGCTGGCCTTTGAATACCAATTACATGCTCTCTTTGGACATCATCCCTCAGAGTGGATTTAGTGCAAGAGCCTCAGGATCTGAGCTCAAATCCATATTGTTTGGGAGCAATTTTGGGGTGATGCCATAGAATCGTTAGGGTAGGAATAGTCCTCCAAGATCATTGAATTCAATCTTTGACTCAGCATCACCTTGTCAACTAAACCGTAATTGCCACACATGTTTCTTGAACGCTTCCAGGGATGGTGACTCCACCACTTCCCCGGGCAGACCATTCCAATGTTTGACCACCCTTTCAGTGAAGAAATTAATCCCAAATTGAAGAAATCCTTCCTGGACTGAAGATATTGCTCCTGAATTCTTTCTAAGTGATGCATGGAGTGAGGGACTAGAGCAATGAGCTTGTACGTACTCCAAAATATTTTTTTTTTACAGAACTGTACCCAAGAAACAGTGAACTAGACCACAAAATCCTGCCCACTGCACGTGACAATAACCGGGACTGAATTTGCTGATTTAACACAAGGGCTGACACTATTCAGGTTATCCAGGTGAGGATGGCGACCGCTGTGACCCTTCCCTGAGGCCGCTCCGCCCAAACACGGGCAGCTCTTTGCGGCTGAGCGGGCTCGCCCAGAGCCAAGGGCACTGCGTGACGACGACGTCAATCGCGATATGACATCACGCCGTGACGTCACCCAACTCAACCTCACCTTGGGGCATCCTCGCCCGCCCACAACCAAGATGGCGCCGGGCGGCGCCGCCTCTGCCAGTACCGGGGATGGCGCCGGCGCGCATGCGCGGGGGGAGGAGGAGGGCGTGGCCATGTTGGAATTTTGGCGGGTGCCGGGGAGCGCGCGCGGCGGTGAGTGGGGATGTGTGAGGG
>NW_020955978.1:257654-259519 GCF_003031625.1 Empidonax traillii | reverse complement strand
GATGTGTGAGGGGAAAGAGGGGATGTGTGAGGGGAACGGGGGCATCGGGGAGATGTGTGAGGGGAACGAGGAGGTCGGGGGTATGTGTGAGGGGAAAGGCGGGATGTGTGAGGGGAAAGAGGGGATCGGGGGGATGTGTGAGGGGAAACGGGGGATCGGGGGCACAGGGAGCGATCCTGGGGGGACGGATCGTGCCGTCAGGGGCCGGGGAGCCGCGGAGGGAGCCCGAGAGGAGGTCGGGGATCCGCTGGGTGCGGGGGCGGCCGAGCGGGGAGAGAGAAGAACCTTGAGGGAAAAGGCGCGGGATCCGCGGGGGCCGCTGGCCCTGTTCGTGCGAACCCTGCGAGTTTTATTGAATATTCTATCGAAAGCGGAGTTTTACGGGCGGAACAAAAGCCTCTGCGGCAGGAAGACCCGTAAGCACAGTTAGGGTTTGGGTTTGTGAGCCCTCCGACCTCGCAAAGTGGATTTCCCATCTTTTCTCATTGAAACCTGCCTCGGCCATTTATGTCCTCCTGGGATGATTGATTTTTTTAAGGACACTTGTCCATGAAACGGAGGAGCTGTGAGGAATGTAGAATATAGCACTTTTAAGAATAATAGCTGTTAAAAATTTAAATAACTAGTTAAATGCTAATTGCATTATAGTGCAAGACTGGTGAGGTGGAAATGGTTATTACTGTGGTTGAGATTTCTTGAATTCTGTATCTGTTATGGGCTTTTTTCTAAAAGCAGTGCCCCTATGCTGCAGCGAGTTCAGCATGGGTCAGACTTTACATGTAGATGTACATGAGGGTCTTAAATATAGTGGACTTCACATCTGCAGCTGTAAACAATACCAATCTCGTGGTTTGAAAATCCTCAAAGAAGGAGCCTGAGCACAATATGTATTTCTAGTTAAGCTGTATGTGCTTTAACGGTATCACCTTTGCTCTCCCCATAACAGAATATTTTTCCTTGGGGGACTCTTGAAGAAATCTTGGTGAAATCATGGATGGTAAGGAGGAAAATACTCTTTTACTTTCAGCAGGAAACTTGTCTTCTGATCCAGGGTGTTAGTTAATAAGTTCAAGTGTTCAGAAGACTTGGTAAACCTTTTAGCAAAAGACATTACATTGCACTGACTTCATTTGCAGAGGCCTTTGAACCTTCCTTCTTGTCGCTTTCTTGTGAGGCTGCTCTGTCCCGTCCCTGGTTTGGTGCTTTCCTCAGCAGCAAAGGCTAAATCAGTTCCTTTGCTTAGAATTTCCATTTAGAATTTTAGATTTGCTTAGAATTTTAGATTTGCTCTGTCTGTCCTGTTCTTCTCTCTGCACTTGATGGTCTTTTTTCCATTATTCACCCGTTTGGTCCATATTTCTTTGTTCTCCGTGTTCTTCCATGAGCAAGCTATATCTGAGAAGATGCTTTGTTGCCTGCCTTTCCTCTTCCCCTTCCATTGGCAAAAGCAACATGGGTGTTGGCTACACCTTTACAGGTTCCAGTTCTTTGTAACAGTACTGTACAAGCAGCTGCACAGGAGGAAAAGTCAGTGCTGAGTTACCTGGCAAGTTTTCTGCTGACTGGCCAGGCTGTATCACAGGATGAGTGTCTGCAACCACATTTCCACCTGACCGGACAGCAGGAAGCTGCTCTGTCTTCCTTTAGCCAAAGCTGAAGTAGTTTTTAAAAATGCCGCTCTGAGCTCGCTGCTCCAATTTAGTTTCAGCTGTCATTAGCTTTTAGTTAGAGTGTCTTGGATCCTTTTATTCCTTGGCAGTTTTCTTCTAACCGGGCGGGAATAACTCTGAGTTTAATTTTTGCCTCAGCTGATGATGACTTGGACCTGTTGGCTTCCCTCCTGGAAGAGAGTGAAGCAACTGAGG
>NW_020955978.1:226424-256926 GCF_003031625.1 Empidonax traillii | reverse complement strand
GCTCTGTCTTCCTTTAGCCAAAGCTGAAGTAGTTTTTAAAAATGCTGCTCTGAGCTCGCTGCTCCAATTTAGTTTCAGCTGTCATTAGCTTTTAGTTAGAGTGTCTTGGATCCTTTTATTCCTTGGCAGTTTTCTTCTAACCGGGCGGGAATAACTCTGAGTTTAATTTTTGCCTCAGCTGATGATGACTTGGACCTGTTGGCTTCCCTCCTGGAAGAGAGTGAAGCAACTGAGGAGAGGAATCCTCCTGGGGAGGAAGATACCCCCGAGGATGAGGGGGGAGAGCCAGATGAATACGATGAGCTGTTTGATGCAGAAGATGATGCGTCCTACACCGAGGAGGTCAGTGCCGAGGACAGCACGATTGATGAGCAGAAGGAGAACCTGGCTGCGCTGTTTGGAGATGTAGATGACCTGCTGGAAGAGGAGGAGGCAGAGGAAGCTGTCCCCAGTTCAGCTCCCAGTCAGGCAAAGGAGAAAACCAATGAAGAACTGCAAGGTTTGATCAGCACCTTTGTTTTGTTGGATGTATTGTCTCTAGAGGGCTAACGGGCAGAAGGCAGGGCCTGCTGCTTCTTAGAGTAGGATAGTACCCAGAGGAGAAATACAGAAAGTTCTTGTGAAAGCTTCTAAGTCCAGCTTTCAGTGCTCAGTTGCCAAGCTCACCAAACCTGTTCTCCCAAAATAAAGACAGAAGACTTAAGTAAGCCAGGGAGACTAACCTAGCTCTGGTGAACAGGATAGGGAAGATTGCCTGTGTACCTGTGCCTTGTCTCATGAAGAGCAATGTTGCTTCAGTCTTCTGGGCTGTTATCCTGACATCTTTGACCAACACAGCAGTCCCTTCCCCCTCAGGGTTTATTGGTAGGACATTCTGCCATGCCAGTCAGTGTGGAAGCAGAGCTAGCCTCTGAGCTTTCCTGTGTCCAGGCCATATATTTGATTATATCAGAAGTATTTTGTAATGCTAAGGAGTGCAACCATCAGCCATTAAATTGTCTTATGCTTGGTAGGAAAGTTTTACACAACATAGCAAGGAACATACCACGATCAAGTAAAATATTTATATGAGAGGAGCCAGCTCCAGGCTGTGTGGAAAAGTTTCCCTTCACTGTGAGCTGTGTAGAATAAAGTAAATCTCTATTGTGACTTGAGTCTTTGTTTTCTAAGTTCCCATGATGTAGTAACACTGCCAGACTTCCAGGGATCTCATAAATCCCTCTTTGCACTGGCTTCCTGCTGTCTTCATTATTATCCTTTTTCTTCTTTCTTTCCTAGCTGAGCTGAGAAAATTGCAAGAACAGATGAAGACGTTACAGGAGCAGTTGCAGAAGACTGCAATTGGGCAGCAATCCAGTTCAGGCCCTGAGAAGAAAACCCCTGGTAATGAGACTAATTAAATGGATTTATGATTTGTTGGCTTACCAACGTGCAGTTTATAGGCAGGACTCCAAATAGTTCTGAAGTGGGGCACTGAGCAGCAAGGAGGAATGTTGGTCTGGTGTATTACCACCCAGGTTTCCTGCTCCTACGGACTAAATCAGTGTTGGTGTCTGCACCATGCATTAATTCTGCATTGGACAGCTTTCATGAGTAAGTGCTCCAGGCTCTTCTGGAAGTGTCCCTTTTTATTGGCAGATGTTGGTACACCTGGTAAATACAGCTGTGTTTGTTGCTGTAGCATGTTGGGTGTAGTAATGAAACTACATGGGAAAATTGCTAAGCAGGGGGATGTTTCTACTTTCCACAGCTTTGAGGTTGCAGTGACATCCAAAGTTTTAGGTTGTCATGGGGACATTTTGGAGTCATTTGGACTTTTCCATCCATGTTGCATTTCAGATGCTGACAACTTAGCTGAAGGGTTTACATGTGGGACCCTGACTTGGACTTGTTGTTCAAGAATTACAGAGTTTGGAGCGATTTTTAGAGTCTGAGTCCAGATCCTGAGAACTCACGGTGTTTTTTGTTTTCTTGGCCAGGTAAATCTCCCTGTCTACCCTTAAAGGAAAGGAAAGTTCAGAAGGTGCAAGAATCACCATGTTTCTCGGCCCAGCTGGGCAATCCTTTGCCACCAGCCAAGCGAGGACTCCAGAAATCAAAACCATCCTCAGCAGGTACCATTCTCGGTCTGCCTTTCACTGGAGCCCACCAGGCTTTTGTCAAAAGCTTACAGTTCCCAACAGTGGTGTGAACACATCCAGGATAGTTTAACAGTATTCAGTGCTCCAGTGGTGGTCTGGTCACAGCAGCACAGAGATCATTACAGTTAATTATTGTATTCTTTTTTGTATTTGTATTTTTATTGTATTGGGTGCTATGTCTTTTTTTTTTTTTTTTTTCTGCTAAAGAGAACAAGGCTCCTCCTCCACGGCAAGTCCTCAGCATGGCGTTCCAGCCTCTCCAGTCTGCCACGGGGAACACACCCAGTAAGGTGGTCAGAGAGAAGACTTCCCATGTGCCTGCATGCTCCAGTGCAACAACTCAGCCAGTGTCTGTGGAAACCTTCTCAGGACTGAGATTAAGGTCAGCAGCCCAGCTCTGAGCTCCGCCTGGGGTCAATCCCTCAAGTAATAGGAGAGAAAAAGCAATGTACGTGGTTTAACCATGTCAGATTAGTCACTTGCCACTAGGGGATGTAACACGAAGCCACAGCACTGGCTGGTTGATCAGCAATTAGGCAACATTGACTTTTAGCTTAGTACCATGTTTCTGGTTTCACCTTTGCACTTTTCTAACAAAAAAGCTGTAATTTCATTAGCTCTGCCTTCCCTGGGATATCCTCAGTGGTGGAGCAGTGGGCATGTGCAAACCCCAGCTGTGCTCCATTTGAGTAGGTTTTTGCTCCACAAGGAGAAGCCTCGGGAGCCACTCATCCTCGGCCATCCCCATACTCAGTGTGGCCACAAGAGGACTCTGAATCCTCACGGTGTCTCCTCACCAGAGCCCGTGCTGGATTCCCAGCTCAGTCAGCCATACTTGGTCATTCCTGAAACGAGCAGAGTTAGTGCAGGCTCTGGGCTGAGTTGCAGTGCAGCTATTTGGACAAAAAACAGCCTGATCAGTAACTTTCTGATATTTGCACAGTGCTCTAAACAATGGGGTTTGTTTCAAGGAAAGTAAGGCACAGAGCCATTTTGCAGCAAGCTGTAGTCTCCTAAGGAGAGCACTGGATGGTTTCTGTTGTCCATTTATGCCAATGGATGTGCTCTCTCTTACATGCTTTCACTTGATGTAGAAAACCCCGGGTGTCCTCGGCTGAAATGAACAGGAAGATGACCAACAGGAAGCTCATCCGACTGTCCCAGCTGAAGAGCAAACTTGCTGCAGAAAATCTGGAGGAAATAGACTGGGTAACTTTTGGAGTCATAGTGAAGAAGGTCACACCTCAGAGTGCAAATAATGTAAGCAACTTTGTTATATCGCTTGTCCAGTCCAAGTGAAATGCTGGTGGTCTTTCCTGAGAAACTAATTAGGTGTTCAACTTAATCAGCCAACTCCAGGTAGTTAATGAAAAGCTGCTGTAAGAAAGATCTTGGATTGTCTGGTTTTAATATGAGAAAGGTTGGTGGTAGCAGTAATATTGTGCTGTTTTGGCCTTGAAGAATCCCAGAACTGGCAGCATGGCACAGCTGGAGATACTCTAACCTCTACTGGGGTTACAAACTGTGCTTTTCTAAACTAGGAAAACCTTGGAGTGGGGAAATCAGAGTAACTCTTTTAAAGCAACAGCAAGAGGGGATGCAGTCAGTGTCCCAGTACTAAGTGCTGAAAGGAAAGGGGCCGTCTGTTCCAGGGCAGAACCTTCAGTATCTGGCGGCTGAACGACCTGCGGGATCTCAATGAGTGCGTCTCGCTCTTCCTGTTCGGTGAAGTCCACAAGGAGCACTGGAAGACAGACCAGGGCACAGTCATTGGGCTGCTCAATGCCAACCCTATGAAACCTAAAGAAGGCTCAGACGAGGTGAGAGGATTTTTCACTTCCCCATCAGCTGTAGATAAAAACACATAGCTGAACCTTATCACGTCTGGCTGAGATTTAGCTTTATGGCACATGTTAAGGTTGAAATTGCAACAGTCTGCCCAACAGTTTGAATTGCATTCAGGGAGTTGCATGGTGTGTATTTGCTCCTGTATTAAGCACCTAAACCCAGAGTTTATTCCAGTGTTTAATCTCCTCTCTGTAGCAGTTGGCTCTTCCACAAATGTAGGGAGTGTTATGTTCATTTCATTTCAGTTTATTTAGCCACTTCAGTGCAGCACCTATTTCAGCCTGGAGGTCTCTCAAAGCTGAAAAAGGTGGAGAAGCTCATTTCTCTCTTCTAATTAAAGCATGAGATGTGATTCCAAAATCCCAACTGAGAAAGAAGCAATATTTGATTTATTAAACAAATAATGTATTATGAAAGTGCATGTCAGTTGTTACATAGTAGTTCACCTGTTTAACTGAATAGTTACAAATGCAGAACATGATGAATTACCTTTCTATATGTATGAAAACATTTAAGGTGGCTTGATTTTGCTAATAAATTAATATATTTTTAATACCATATTAATTGCATTGGAATGGAAACCATTTCCACTGACTTCTATCAAGGGGAATTTCAGTCTAGTATCTGATCATGTAGTGTTTTGCATTTTAAATTCTCCAAATAGAAAAATTAAGGATCTCATTAATTGTCTATTAAGCTACATAATTGCTTAAATTAACATGAATAAGCAGTAGAAAGTCCTGCTGGTGAGCAGAAAGGCACACCAGATTTAATGGAAGGAATGTATTTAACTGTCAAGAATGGCTCTGCTTAGCTAAAATGTTCACATTTAGAACTACATTAAAACTGATTTCTCAAAGTGTTTCTTGGCTACAGACACAATTCCTGGTATCTTTGGTTGTCGTTCTTCTTGCACAGGAGTCAGTTTTGATGGAACCTAGACATGTGAGAAGGACAGAGAGCTCTTTACAACTCTTTCTCCCATCCACTGCCTGATGTGAGTGCCATGATGGCATCAGAGCTCAGTGGCTCTACAGGACCACTTACAGCACAGCGAGATCTGCCTTTGCTGGTCCTTGGTTTCCTGAGGCACTGAGCATAGAAATCCAATGTCTTTAATCTCCCTGTGAGAAATTCCCATTTCTTCTTTTTAACTGAGTCTTTTCTCAGTCTGAGTAGGACACATGGCTTTCTTAAACTAGGCCTGCATCTTGAACTGCATTGTTAATACCAGAGGTACCAAATTAGACCAGAGCCAAACCAGTGACATCTGGAATCATAGAATGGCCTAGGTTGAAAGGTACCTTAAAGATCATCTAGTTCCAACCCCCCTGCTCTCAACAGGGAACATTCCATGAGACCAGGTTAATCAGAGCCCCATCCAACCTGACCCTGAACACTTCCAGGGATGGGACATCCACAGCTTCTCTGGATAATCTGTGCCAGTGCCTCACCACTGTCACTGTAAAGAAGTTTCTCCTAATATCCAATCTAAACCCTCTCTCTTTCTTTCTGAAGCCATTCCCCCTTGTCCTGTCCAGAGAGAATCCCATCCAATCCTCCTCAAGGCATGTTCTGATTTCTTTCTAGGTGTGTTTGTCTGTGGATCATCCCCAGAAGATCCTGCTCATGGGGGAAGCTCTGGACATGGGCACCTGCAAAGCCAGGAAGAAGAACGGTGATCCTTGTGCCCAGATTGTGAACCTGGTCTGTATCTCAGTACATCATTTCATCCTTAAGTACATCCTCAGGACATCCTTAAGCTGTTGGTGAAAATCTGGCTGCTGATTTTTCACTGATGCTCTGACTTTTTGACTTGTTTCTGGCTCTTGACTAACTAAAGTGGGTGGAGAAAGTGAGAAATTAAACCAAGAGAAGCTACTTCTGTGCTGGCACTGAGCAGCAGCAGGGGAGTTCCCTAAATGCAAAGCTGGTGCTGCAGTGAAAGGACCCCTGACTACCACACCCTTTCACTCTGCTTTGCTCCAGTGTACTAAACTAGAGAACTCATCCAAGGTAAAACAGTAGGAATGGCTGTTTTTGGGAATGGTTTTCTTAACCCAATGAGTTGCCTGGTCCAGTGTGCCTGCAAGCTGTCAGAATAACTATGCCTGAATGTGGGGCACTGCACATGAGAGGAAAAGGTGTTGGGATCCTTCTCTTAGGACAGTACTGGCTTGTACTAGTTTAAAGGACATGTGGATTATGTCACTTCATGGCTATGGTGATGCTGTGATACCTGAAAGGGATCCTGTCTAAGTCAGCAGGGTTATAGTTAGTAGGGTGGCACTTAAAAGGAGGAGAAAAAATGAAGGAATGAAGACCTGGGGAAGAGCTCAGAGTGTGTGGATTATGAGGAAGACAAATACAGAAGGTACTTGTAGCAAAACAAGGTTGTGATTGCAGACCCACTCCAGAAAGTGGCTATGCATACAGTGCATAGAATTGCATATAGTTCAGAGTCAAGAATACAGAATCTGGGCAAGAGGTCCTGGATGGTGTGTGAGTTGACTTCAGCCAAGGAGCAGCCTTAAAATTCCTTGATGCATAGGGTTGTTTCCAGTGATTAGTGCAGGCAATTTTAGCTTTGTTTTTCATTGCTGGAGAGCGGGCATGTGTTGGCTTAGGTGGTCAGATGCTGGAGTACTACAGTAACTTTGGTTTAGCCACAGAACGATGCGTGAGTGGGTGAGAGGAATGAAGTAAATTGTAGTTGCTGGTGTTCTGTAACAGGCTTCTCCCATTTCTTTCCAGAATGACTGTGAATATTGTCAGTACCACATACAATCCCAGTACAAGAAGATCAGCTCGAAGCGGGCGGATCTGCAGTCCACCTTCTCTGGCGGCCGCATTCCCAGAAGAGTCGGTCGGAAAAATCCCACTTTGAAGGAGAAGTTGTGTCAGGACGGGTTTTACTACGGGGGAGTCTCTTCAGCAGCATATGCAGCCTCAGTGTAAGATAAACCATTTATTTCTCTTGCTTTTGAACAGAATTTCCCTCCCAAGGGAGCCTGAGGCTGTCTCTAGTGGGGTCTATTTAGTTAGAGAACCCTTTGCCTTGACTGCATTCACCAAATAGGATTAACTGCCCCACATTTGGCATAATCCTCCTGGCCCCGTGGGGCAACAGAGCTGCTGTTTGATAGGAACATTTTAAGTCATTGCTAAGATGTGGTAAGGGGTGTTTCTACCTCTAAATTAATACTGTGATATGAAACCAGACAGCATTGGGTTTCAGTGGATGAAATTAATTTTATCATGAGATCCCAAGCGTTTGAGTCTCCCAGAGGGGTATTTTTGGGTGTAACTGTATTTTGTTACAGCTCACTGCATTTAATCCCAGACACAGTGTATTCTGTATTCCCTCCTCTCTCCCTTGGCTGAAATAATAGAGTGTCACTGTGTTAATAAAGAGGCAGGAGTGACCAAGATCAGTATACATCTCATAGCTAGCATGGAGGGGCCAGGTCCTTTATCCAAATCCCCTGAAGACGGGTGTGGAAGGATGAGTCACAGCTGGATCAAACCCTGTGCTTGGACACAGCTTTTATTCCCTTATCACTGCCCTCTGATACCTCTGGTGGGACTCTACAGAAATGAAGCAATTCCAACCTCCTTTCCATCCCTGGAACTAACTGAGCAAAGCTTAGCTATGATCCATATTTAGTTTTCTCTCAATGCATAGGAAATACATATTTCAACACAGGGAGAAATGAGGGATCCTAAACATGGTGCTGGAATTTGGATTTAGGTCCACATCCTTTCAGAGACAGACAGGTGATGCTTTAGGGTGGCTGGAGTGCTGTTGAAGCACTGGGCTAGAATTCAGACTCCTGTCCTTGCTCTAAGCATGGAAAAACTCCCATGTTCTGGTTTTGTTTCCTCTTTGCAGTGCAGCAGCTGCGGTGCCAAAAAGGAAGATTCAAACCACTCTCTCCAACCTGGTCGTGAGGGGAGCTGATGCAATTGTCCAGGAAACCAAGCAGAAAATTGGTACCCGCTTACCCATGTAGTCTCTCCCTCCTTTACACATTTCCATCTCAATGTGTAGATGTGTCCCAGGACCTGCTAGTCACAGAATGAACCTGGCAGTCAGTTTGCTGCAGAGGTAGCCCTTTGCTGGCTGCTTTCTCAGTTGATCAAAACCCCTCTTCCCTCCTGAGATCACAGCTGCAGGGCAAATGTAACCAAGCAACTGTGTAGCTCCATGAATCTTTTTTCATCACTGCCCACGAATTAAGTCCCCTGCTCTGTCTTTGGACAGTGACAGAAGATCTTTGCCAAATAAATGGGAATTGGAAGTTTTAAGAACTTTGAACTAGAGGATTTATTTTGTTTGATTAAAATAAATTACTTCTGTCGACCTTGAAAGCTTCCAAGGAATACTAAGTATAAATCAGTCTGGTCTGCAATGCAGGGGAGAAACCACCCTGTTTCTAGTCCTTTTCTTTTGTGATCTTCAAAGCATGATCCTTCCATAGCCCTTTGGGATGTCACCAGTCTTCTCTGCCTCTGTTTTGTTTCTGTTAAACACTTAATATTATACCCTCTTCATGCTCACTGGAGAGCAGGGGGCAGATTATTCAAACTGCCTTCTAGGTGCCACTTACACACCTTATTTACATCTTGCAGTTCCATCAGTTGCCTCCATTTCAGACAACATAGTAAATGTCCGTAGCAGCTTTCAGGATCCAGGGATAAGGTGTGGAGGCTTCAGGACTTTAAAGCATTCTAAAAATGGGAACAGTAGGAGTAACACAGACAGCCCAAGGCGGATGAGAAACTGACTGATGAAATTGCTGACAGGGTAGAAACGTCTTTGTGATGTGCCTTGTGAAGACAAGGCCTCGGGCAAATAAATATAATGTAGAGGTGGGCCTTGCTTTGGGAGGTGCTCACTCAGGTGACCCACAGGGGTTTCTTCCAACTTGGATGACTCTACATCTCTAAAGCCAGGCCTGCTTCCTTTCCTGGCTTCAAATCTGTTGTGTTTCTGCCCCTTCCACTCCAGGTGCAGCAAAGAGACCCATGCAATGTTCTGAGGAGTTCAAGGAACTGCTGGCACAGCCCACTTTTGGAGCACGAAACCTCTGCAAACACTGGACCAAAGCAGGTATTGTCCTTTAGCCTAAAGGAAAACCCACTCCTGAAATCACTCTACACCCTCTGAACAAACATTAGTGGCTTTTTATTTTGGTTTGTTGTTTTGTTGGGTTTTTTTTTCCCAGATGCTGAAAGGAAGCAAGGGACCGATTTCCAGTCAATCTCTGCTTCAGCACTGCTCAAGCAACAGAAACAGAAATTGCTGGAGGCCAGAAAAAAGCGATCTGAAGAGATTCAGAGGCGGTAAGGCTTTCACAGGAAGGGTTCTGTCATTGTAGCCCCAGGTATAACAGTGTTTTAACAGAAACTTCATTTAAATAGAAATACCCTACTATTCAGTGCAGAACCAAATGTTCCAGCACAGTCCCCAGCAGCTGAAAGGCATCATGAGAGGAGTCTGGAGTAAGAAACTGGAATCAGGAGTCCTGGTTCTGTTCATTGCTGGCTTGCAAGGGTCTTCTGAACCCTAAGATTTGCCAAGTGTTTTGTTCATATCTTATTAACAAACCTAAGAAGAACTTCAGAAGAGCCACCCTGGTTGAGGCTGAGATTGATGTAGCCAAGTAGCCTTAAAAGGCTCAACAGGAGCCAAAACAGAACCCAAAGGAGAATAATAGGCACAATCATGATATTTCCCCCATATATTCTTCCAGCCTTCAACAGTGAGCCTTTCAGGGACTTTCCAAGCTAAAAGTGGTGTCTTTATAATAGTTCTGAAGGAATTTTTTTCCCCATAAAACTGTTCAACCTCTATTGTGACCTACATAAACAAACACTTATGTGGCTGCTGGACATAGAACCCCCTGCTTAACCACCTGTTCTGCAAAGAAACCCATTTTTCCAAGTGCTTCCACTTCCCATGTCCCAGCTTAGTTTGATGCCTCTCTCTCTGATTTTAGTTTGGGAAGCAATTGGTCATTCACTCCTTCTGGTGGCTTCTTCAAGTCACTCTTGATTTCAGCGACCCAGCAAGTTCTTTACCAGCCTTGTTTTCCTCTCCTGAATGCCTAAGTTGCTGTATGTTTCTTTTAGCAATAAAAGGCCAGTTAGTGAAAAATCACAGTCTGCATCCCCTCCTATTTGTTTCTCAAACCTTTCTGCCTCTTTGGCTTGTGTCCCTAATTGAACAAATTGTTCTTGTCTTGCAAGGTTTCTCCAGAGCACAAGTAAAGCCAGCAGTGCTGCTGTCCCGTCCTCCTCCAGACAGACCTCCCTCCATTCCCCAGTGGCTGGGGCAGAGTTTCCCAAAGATGCGAAAATGTCCACTCCTCAAAGGCCCAGGCTGGGCACTGGCTTCTCGGAAGGAGAAGATATCCTCTTCTTTGACAGGTCTCCACCTCCTCCAAGACCAAAGCTGGACAGCTTGGCTGAAGCCAAAAAGGTACCAGCTCTTTGGATCTTTTCAGTATTAAGAAGGAGAGGGTTAAGGGAAATTTGGTTTGTCAAAGAAACCTTTGTCTTCCAGAAAGAAGGAGGGAGTCTTGGCATTCTGGGAGTATGAAAAGGAATAGTTGTATGCAATTTTCTATTCGTTCCAAATTATTGTCAATTTGTGTGGAAATCTCAAGTGGTTTGATTTCTCTGGAGAACTTACTGAGTTGAGAAGCAGATAAAGCACAGCTATAGAGATGCCAAGCCTGTTAACACCTGGGGAGGAGTGATTTTATGGTTTGGGAAGTCATGAGATGTTGGGTGATGTGGTGAATTAGATGTACAGCAGAGCTGGGAATTTTATTGGGCCTCTCCAGCCAGCTCTGTGCTCAGGCCACTGAATTTTGTCTGTTCAGTTTTGACAGCCTTCCTCTGCTACTTCTGAGAGTAGGAACATGGGAGCCAGACAGGTCACCAACACTTTCCTTGCTCTTTCCTGTTTTCCAGCTGGCTGCAATCCACCGACTGCGAGCAAAAGGACAGATTCTTCCTAAAACAGACCCAAACAGTGTCAAGAGGAAACGGGCTGATGCTGGTGATGTCCTAGAAATTGTTGAAAGAGTTGAGAAAAATGTTGCTCAGCCACAAGGTGCAGAAGCAGAGAATGGTATGTAATGTTAGCTTCCACAACAGAAAAAATGTGCTTCTCTCTTTCTGAACAAAGCAGTAGTTGCTGGATTAAAGACTTAATTGCTGTGCTAATGAGGGGCCAAGTTAGGTCTGTTTGAAACTTCAGGGGATTGCTGCAAAGACTAAACAACTTCTAACCCTGTGGAGAGAGTGTGAGATGTAATCTCTGGTAGCTCCCTGTCCTCATCTCTATTTGCTTCTGGCATTTGACCATCTGCAGTTCATGGTTGACATAACCAAGGGAAACCAAGAAATAATCCCACCTGGGAAGGTATCTGAATTTTCTGTGGGAACTTCAGTTTGCCTGCTGGTGATTTACTGTGTGATCTTGGATGAATTGCTTAATTCCCTTTAAAGCTTCTCCATCAGTCAGTGAGGCAACACTGCTTGATCTCCCGGGAGTAATGTGAAAATTCCTAGTACAGTACTTTGAGAGAAGATGCAATATTGTTTAAAAAAAATGCTTTTTTTTCTGAAGCCATATTTGAACTTGGCTTCATGTTCCTGAACTACAAAAGGCTGCTGTTTGACCTGAACATCTGCCTGAGAGACCTGAGACTTCCAAAATCCCCTGCAGGGATCATGCTTAGAGATCACAACCTTGTTTTGTAGGACTGAACCTTTTTGTCTCCCTAGATGTGGATGAGCTGGAGCCTGCCCAAAAGAAACGGCGTGAGCAGCTGGCCTATCTGGAGTCAGAAGAGTTCCAGAAAATCCTGAGTGCCAAGTCCAAGTACACAGATGTCCTAAAAGAGGTATGGCCTCAATCCAGCCACGACTGAGGGCTCAGAACTAGGGAGCTGACTGGGCTCCTCATAGTGATTTCAGCAAGAAATGGACACCCA
This sequence comes from Empidonax traillii, assembly GCF_003031625.1. Classification (NCBI taxonomy): domain Eukaryota; kingdom Metazoa; phylum Chordata; class Aves; order Passeriformes; family Tyrannidae; genus Empidonax; species Empidonax traillii. The sequence continues at coordinate 244,928 of NW_020955978.1, read as the reverse complement.
AACATGTCACAGGCACCAGATCCTCCCAATGAGCAGGGTCAGGTGTCTCTGAGCACACAGGGCACAGTGCCTGCGAGTCAGCACTATTGCCAGAGCCATAATAAGGTCAAGTTGCCATCAGGGTTTTCTTTTTTTTCCTGTGTTTTAAAGAATCAGTGAAGTTTCTTGATTGGTGGATGATCAAAGAAATCATTCTGCTTTAAAACGGAATTAGTCATTTTGTCCCTCATTTCTTGACATCTTGGCCACATAAAGCCATCTGCCACCTTCATGTGTGACTCATGTCAGTCATGGAGCCTGTGAAATGCCAATAATTGCCCTGAGGAGCTCAGAGTCTCCCACTGGAGTCTTTGCTGAGCATGTTCCTGGGGATACACAAGACACAGGCCCTTGTGTTGGACATGTTGTACTGGTATGAAGTCATAGTTGTTTTAAGGTCTTCTGAGGAGTAATGTTTTGGCTAAAAACCAGTTCCATTTGTTACATCTGCCTCCTACCTGCCCTCTCTCTGCACTGTCCTCGTGGGCACGTCCTTATTTCTGTACTTTATGCTGCTGTTAAACCTCCCAATCGTACATTTCAGAGGTGGCTCATTGCAGTGTTGGTGTAGTGTGTTTACAGTGTGGATTAGTTGAAGCAAGAGAGGTTTGGTGTTTCTCTGCTCACAGATTGCAGTCTGCTTCAAGCAGGCCATTTATGGAGTGGCTTCTCCCATCTTTGTCTCCCCACAACCCTCTTTTTGTGCCCCCCAGGTTGAGGCTGATCTGCAGGAGCAATACTTTCAGCCACTGGTGAAGAAGGAAGAGCTGGAAGAGAAGATGAGGAACATCAAAGCAGTGAAATGTCGAGTTGTGACGTGTAAAACGGTGAGGGAAGGGGAGCCAGGGTAACAGCAGTGGAGTGGAGCATGGATGGTACAAAATGATGCTGGATATCCTGCAGACTCCCATCTGTCACACTTTTGGCTGTGATCCAGCACAGGGATCAGATGGAGATGGTTTTGTTCCTAATGCCTGTTGCTGAGAGCAGCACTGGCTGAGACATGGCAAGGCAGGCTTTAGTGCTGTGCTGAACATCTCAACTTGGTGTTTGGGCATTGGTGTCCTGAAAAGATTTCTCAGTTTCTTCCGTGAAGTGCTTCGTACCAGGACAGTTCCCCACATTACACAACAAAATAAGCAAAGTGACTTGAAAACATTAACAGTGGGTGGGAATCCTCCATCTGCATTTCCAGGGACTTTGCCATCAGGAAGGGGAGGGGAGCTTTGTGACTACCCCAAATGTGCTGAGAGGAAGGGAAGCGTTGCCTCTCATTCCCGGAGTTTCAGCCCCTGCTGAACTTTCCCTTTTGCTGCCTTCCCTGTCAGTCTGGGGGCTGCACAGAGGGCCACTGTGTGCCCCATGAGGTGCTGGGAGCAGGGCCACAGGGTGGTGGCAAAGGAAGGATGGCATTAGAAGGAGCAGTGATGAAGCCTAGGCTGGTGACCAGTGACAGGACCTCAGGGAATGGCCTGAAGTTGTGTCGAGGGAGGTTTTAGTTGGGTATTAGGAAAAGGTTCTTCCCCAGAGGGCGGTTGGGCACTGGAACAGGCTCCCTGGGGCAGTGGTCACAGCACCAAACCTGACAGAGTTCAAGCAGTGTTTGGGTGATATTCTCAGGTACACAGTGTGACTCTTGGGGATGGTCCTTTGCAGGGCCAGGAGTTGGACTCGATGATCCTTGTGGGCCCCTTCCAACTCAGGATATTCTGTGATCCTGTGAAAGGTCTGACTGGTGGACCCCTCAGGATGGGAGAAGATAGGGATGCTTCCCTCTGAACATTCAGCTGTTGCTGGCTCACAGAACAGGTCTCACACCCCGGTGAAGCACTCACACCTCTCTCTCTCCTCTCTGACAGTGTAATTACACCTATTTCAAGCCTCTGGAGACGTGTGTGCAGGAAAAGCACGACTACCACTGGCATGATGCCATCAAGCGATTTTTCAAATGTCCTTGTGGAAGCAGAGCTATCTCCCTTGACAGGCTCCCAAAAAAGCACTGCAGGTAAGGAATAAACCTCATGAAACAGTGACTGGGACTTTTGTACTGTCCATTCACAAATAACATGTTGTGAGTGTCATAACCACATCCTAAACCAGGAACATTAACCTTTGTGCCAGGCAGCGTGGGCAGGGTGTGGGGATAGCTTTGTACTCCCTCATACTGTGCAGCAGACACGCACCACAGTGATCCTCACCTTCCATCTTCATCTTTCAGTACCTGTGGCCTCTACAAGTGGGAGCGAGATGGGATGTTAAAGGTAAGTGTGAGCAGCAGTTCCTGAGCACCTCAGCGCTCTGGCTGCTCCCCTCGGTACTTCTGTCCCCCACTTTGATTCTCTGCCCTTATGGGGTCCTGGCAAAGCCAAGCAGCTCTGCATTTTGTCAGGGACACACAGGGACCTGCAGGCTGTGTTTTCAGTAGACTTCCTCCTCTTCACTTTCTGTTCTCAAAGCTTTGTTTCATTTAACCAGGGAATTTGCTTTTGAACAAAGCTGTAAGAATTCAAAATGTCAAGGTCCCTAGAGTGTCTGTCAATATTTAATCATATTACCATAACTTCTGTCAGAGAAGTGTTTGGGAGACATCTAGCACATGCTTAACTTCTTTTCTCCATGATTCATGTTTCCAGGAGAAAAAAGGTCCGAAGATCGGTGGAGAAACACTTTTACCAAGAGGAGAGGAACAACCGAAATTTCTCAATAGTCTTAAGTGACCTGGAGTTGATTTTTTTTCACAACCTGAGGATGGATTTCCTGTGCCTGAAACACACATTTATACTGCACTGCCAACAGGATTCAGGTTTTAGGGATGTATGAGTGGGGGAATCAGTTCTTGATGAAAAGGCCACTGCATGGATACTGAGCTTTGGTCTTTTTTAAATTGACTGAATAAGGCTGCATGTGAAATGCACATTTGTGCCTGTTCTTTCCAACTAACAACACAAGAGTGACCTCACCAGACTTTCAAGTGCCAAATCATCATGAACTGGAGGGACGGTAGATTCTTAAAGCACTTGTGAAATTAGTACTGTGATGTGATGCAATTAATACTAAATGCCAGCCTGTCTGTCAGGTTTTTCAGCTCTTGGCCTGAAAGAGGATTGTAGGCACAGGCCATTCTCCATTGGCTTCAGAATTACTCTCTTTGGACCCTTAGGAACAGAAACAGTTTCCAAGTTTTTCCTTGGCTTACAAAACCCTTCCATGGCTCTGGCATTGCACGCCAGTGCTGTGTTCGGTGCAGACTCAGGAGCTCCCTGTCCCACAGTCCTTGTCATGTTCCCTGCACCACCCACACTACAGCACTCCTAGGGCTACAGCCCTGCAGCTCCCACCTTGAAAAGCATTTTAATGAATGTGGCACCACTTTGGGAGTGGTTTTAAACAGCTGAGTGATTACATTTAAAAGCTTTTACCCGTTTTCTGGCGTTTTAAATGGGGGCAGTGGCTGTCGCAGACCAAGCAGGGCAAGATCTCCCTCCAGGGGGTGTTTTTCTAAAAGCACATCTCTCTAGGGGTGCCTGGGGCATTTGACCAGCTTTTCCTGCGCCTGAGCTCGCAGGATCAGAGGACATTTTTAACTGCCTAAAACCACTAGAACCTCAGTGATTTGATCAAAGTGCCACCAGCGGTCCCAGTGGCCTTGTCTGTACCTCTTGTTTGATTACACAGGGGCTGGGAGAGAAATAATTTGCTTCATTTGAAGAGAAATAAGTTCATTTGAAGCAACTGGACAGATTCACCTCAGCATTCTGCAGCCCTCAGCTCTTCCTGGTGCTTTTCCTGGGCAGCATCGGTTTCAGTCTTGTGTCAGTACCCTTTGATGGGTGAGGTGTCACTGGTAGGTGACAAAATGTGTAACTGTCCCCTGTGGATTCCTCATCCAGAATAAACAGAGTGCACAATAAAACACTCCCTGGGTCTGTGTGTGTCCTGGAATAAAGAAGAGCCACCCCTGAACAGCTCCCCAGTCCTGCAAACCACAGCCACGCACCCACTGGCAGAATTTCTGAGCCACAGAAACAACACAATGCAAAACCAAACATGGTTTTGCCCTAATATAATCTTCATTTCAAAAATAAAACCGAAATCCGTGTCTTCATCAGCTTTACCAATGACTTCCCATGTGAGCTCTGATTTGCTGGTTCATTTTGCATGGAAAAAGGAGCCAAACTTTAAAAACATAATCATGCATAGATTTTTATATTACTATTAATTTCATCTAACTATAATGAATATATTAAGATTATTAATAACCTTACATTATTAGAGCATCGGCCAAAAAGTATATCAAGAGAGAGAGAGACTAGAAAAAATAGTCAAGAAGCAATGCACAAACTTATCATAATTTTTCTTTGATTACCTAAACTAACTGCAGCAATCTGGTTTTGTAGGTCAGGTGCTCTTGGAAGTCCATCAGCTGTTCAGCCTTGCTGCAACTATTTCATATTAAAATAAAATGCTTTTGCAATGCAGCATTTGGGCAAGTTCCTTACAGAGGGCAAACAGCACATAAATCTGGCTCCCCATAAAATGATGATCGGGCACACTTTCCATCCTAGCCCTTAGAGGTCACTTCAAAGATTCGTTCTTTATCTTTGCACAGGACAGACAACACTAAATGAAATACAAATTCTGACGCACTTGTCATAAACCAAAAGGCTCGTTGGATTGATGTGGTGTACAGAGGTGACACCACAGATCAATAGTGCCCTGGAAGCGTTCAAGGCCAGGTTGGACAGGGCTTGGAGCAATCTGGTCTAAGTGCAAGGTGTCCCTGCCTATGGCAGGGGATTGGAACAAGACGATCTTTAATGCCCCTTCCAACCCAAACCATTCCATAATTCTCTAAATATCCTCCTATTCTTCCAATTTCTGTTATAGTCACCTGAAGAGCTGCCCCAAGTTTGCCCTACCTGGGTTGATTTTCACTGGAAGATACTGAGGCACGTGGATGAAATAAATTCTGGCAGCTCAGAGGTGGGAAAGGTGATGAGCAGAGCTGGAGGAGGGACTTGCAGAGCTCCTTGGCTGCTTCCCAGAGATCTGAAGGGGTTGCCCAGGGAGCAAGGGCACTTCTCCAGCACAGGCAGGCAGCAAGAAGCCTTATCAGCAAAAAGGCCAAAAATGCTTGTGAGTTACAGGATAAGGTCGTGAATTAAGATTAGCACAAGGTCTGGAGCAGAAGTCATATTTTACTTGTCCAAATTCAATTACTTCTTTCTCCAGCTGCTCTTGGATCAGGTTCTTAACATCAGTGCAGTGCCCTCTGAGCTGTGAGGCAACTGGGCATCACTCACTGCCCCTTCCACTACAAATGAGGGCTGGACAAAACCCTCGTGTGTCCCAGATCATGGACACCCCACCCTCCCTCACAGGTCATGTCAGCAAGTTCCTTCCTCCTTTCCAAGCACTCCTGCTCTCCTGACAGTGTCTCCTTGGAGTAATACCCTTCCTGGAGAAATTCCCTTGCTGACAGACATACTTTTGCCAGACACCTCAGAGCAGGAAACAGCTCCAGTCTCAGCTCTGCTGCACCACAAGAGGGTATAAAAAGTCAAATCTACTTAGAAAAAACCTGTACTTTAGTTAATTAAACTTTCTTTTCACCCCCAGTTTCTCTTGCATGAAGTAAGACTTTGATCTACAGCACTGGAAGCCAAATCCAGGATTCTAAATCCTTCCTCTGGCACCAGCCCAAGCGTCTTCCTATCAAAGCACTGAGCGCGCAACTGCTGTCAGCAAGGTCAGGAGTCAGACTAAATCTGACATTTCTGAACTGTTAGTCTGGAAAATAGCACATAAATTCCAAGCAAAGAATCTTCTCTGTGTTTGTTGTCTTTTACCAAGCTCCAGAAGCTCCTTGTTTTCAACACATGTGAAATGTCAAGGCCAAAGAAAAAAGGTGTCTCAAACACTGGGGCTGCTTCGTGCAGGTGCAGAAGGGTGAATAAGCAGCTGGGTGTCTAATTTTTACATGTTCCTTTTTCAAACTTGGTTAAAAAAAAATAAAATAAATAACAATTAAAAAAAAAAAAAAAAAAAAAAAAAAAAAAAAAAAAAAAAAAAAAAAAAAAAAAAAAAAAAAAAAAAAAAAAAAAAAAAAAAAAAAAAAAAAAAAAAAAAAAAAAAAAAAAAAAAAAAAAAAAAAAAAAAAAAAAAAAAAAAAAAAAAAAAAAAAAAAAAAAAAGGGCAAGGCATTGGTAACAGGGAGCAGAGACCTAAACTGCAGGAATATTAAATTAGAATGTTTTGGATGTAGCATGATGTTATGTATAACAGCACTTCAGTTTAGGTATTCAGGTACACACACATGTACCTCCAAAGTGTGAACCCAAACATCTACAGCAAACCCAATTATGAGAAACATATCTTACCAAGCCAGGGCTGAACCAAACCACGTTAATACCATAAAAACTTAATATATTTTCAGAATTGTTTTTAATTCAATTCAAGCAACTTCTCTAAGAGGGCAAGTTAAATACACGGCGACCCAGGCGTGTTAACAGCTTCTGCATTTCCCTCCCCCTGGCGCTCTGCTTAATGGGAGAGGAAGTTTATTTGTCAGTCAGAATCCAAAAAAAGCCAAGATAAGAGGAACTGTACCTACACATTACATACATTTCTTGCTGTATGAAAAGCGATGTGAATCTGCTGCTGGTAACAACCCCAACATGAACCCAAAGTACAAATCCATCTGTGATTGGACAGAGCTCATATTAAAGCATGACATAACCTTCCAGAAGGGTTAGTCTGACCTGCCCAGCTTGGCCATTGCCTTCACCTTGGCATTAAAACATGTACATGTTCACAAACCTCTCTTGGGTTCTCCCACCAGTGTCCCTTTTTGGCTTGTTACCTCTGGCAGGGTACAGGATCTGAACAGCTCTTCATCCTCCCAGAAACTGTGCGCTTTACCAACTTTTTTTCAGGCTGAGTGAAGCTGGGTCTGCGGGTCTCGTCTCATTATTAGAACTCCTGGTGGATTCATCTCCTTCTGTCCCAGGGAGAACTGCTGAGAAACCCTCCCCACAGCAGACACAGAGGGCACTTGGTAGAAAATAATTAAGTAGTAATTGAAATTAAATTTTTGATTTTTGTATGCACGAAGATAAAATTTACCAAAACATTTTTGGTTGAGCAGCAGGAGCAGTTATCTGAAGTAAAAATTAAGTAGTCACTCAAGCAAAATACAGCATGAGAACATCACTGCAGAGAAATGACACCACTCCTAACACTTCACAGGGAAAGCACAGGAATTCATTTTAACAAGTTTAAACAAACTGGACTGTGTCCTGCCAGGCAGAGCGAGCACAGTCTGCCCCAGAGGACAGTAAACTCCCCCACCTTGCTAATGAAGCCTCACAATTGCTTTGTGTGTGGATTGGAGCTTCACGCAGAGAAACTCTAAACCTTACCTGGCAAGAGTCACATGAGGTGTGAGCAGGACACAGCCCGTGCAAATGCAACAGTGGTGGGTGAAGGGAAAGCAAAAGGGGGTGAGAGGAGCAGCTGAGGAGGGAGATTAAGAAGAGAAACGCTCAGGGGATAAGGAGGAAGAGGGCACAGGCAGGCAGTGAGAGCCGGGCTGGAAGCACCACAGCTGGTCTCAGAGCAAAGGACACCCATGTGGAGGGCACTGCTGCACCAAGCTCGAGAGGAGGGAGGTTTGAGCCTCCTGCTGTCTGTGCAGTTTTGAGTGGAGAAGCCAAGTCCAAATGCTGCTTTTCCTCCCAGCTGAGTTCAGTTCAGAGCTGGGGATGAACTCACAGGAGTAAGAGCAAAGGTCTCGCCAAGGCAACTGGGAATGTGGCTTTGTCACATCACAGCCTGCAGGTCAAGGCACTTGCAAGGACCAGGAGCAGAGTGGTTCATGTTTTGGTTCACCAGAGGCTGAACATGGTCCTTCTCTTATCTGGCTCTTCCTCTTCACCACATGAACTTTTCACAGGATAGCAAAAAAAAAAAAAAAAAAAAAAAAAAAACAAAACAAAACAAAAAAAAACCAACCAACCAACCAAACAAAAAAAAACCCAAAACAAACCCAACCCTTTCTGAAGGAAACAGTTTGTTACTTTGGGATTGCAAAAATCATTGAGGGATGGGCAGAGTGTTTGGGGACAGCACTTGGGTTCCTGCACTTGCTCTTCACGGGGCCGTGGTACACTGGGCTTCCTCCTAGAAGAAACATTAGGCTTGGGGAAGCAGGTGACTTGGTTAGTTACTGCTTTTCCTTTCCTCCTCCCCTTCCTTCTGCCAGGGTGGTGATTCAAAGAGGAGGGAGTTTGGACCTGAAGGCTGGTGAGACCTTGCAGTTGTCCCTCTGCAGTGACCCAAATCAGTGGCACGGTACTGCCAGGAAACCATATCCTAGGAGATAGATAGCTGTGGGGTTGTTTGACACAGAAAATCAAGTGCTGGAGACTAATTTCTAGCCATGAATTTCCACTAGAGGAAATTCACTAGGGGCCTGTGCTTTGGAAACCTGGGATTGCAGGATCTCTGCTGGCTGGGACGGGTGGGAACAGAAACACTTAAAGACTTACCAGGTCGATCCCTCACGCAGGAAGGTCACATTTACATGAAGTGACGGAGATCCCTTTGGACTCCAGCTCTTGCTCACATATCCCATGAGGAAGTGCTTGTAGATCCCTCTCTCCCAGGGACATGGTCCTGCACTCAGGAGTGTGTAGCTTTGCTCAGGAGACACGAAGCCCTGCTGGATCTGGCTCTGCCTAGAAGTGGTTTCAGGGGCAGGGATCAGACTCCTTGGCATTGCTAGAAAGCAGCAGAGCAGGCCTAAGCTCAGTCCTCCCCAGGCTCTTCTTGTAGGACAGAGTGAGGAAACAAGTCTCTCCTCAGGTGGGGCAACTGGTGAGTTTAGATGATACCCGAGATCTCTGATGGGTTTGCTTTTCTGAAAGACGGAATTCAAGCCTAAATCCACTGGCAGAGATGCACAAACTTCTAAAAACGAAGCTGAAGTTCTTCCTTTCCTTCTCGCTCCAAGCTGTAGTAAGAGAAATTCAGAGTCTGGAAACCCTGGGAATCTGAAGGACACCTGTAGCTCTTCTCTGTGGTCACAGCTCCCTCTGCAGCCAACTCAGCTGCACCAGTATCCCCAGAGACTGAAGTCTCTCCATGAGTCCTGTGCCGTGAACCATACGGGATAGACCAAGTCCTCACAAAAAATCCCAAGGAGAGCACCAGTTAGGCTGGGAGCCAGAGCTCAGCAAGGACAGCAGAGGGGTCTCCAACTCACTGGAAATCATTCACTTGGATCCATGCCCTCCCCAAGTGTTGGATTAGTGCCAGGGTTATATAAAGGCTTGGGAAGAGATGCAGGAACCAGGATACTCAAAGTCACCCACTAAGCAGGGCTGGGAGTCTATCCTAAAGTCTCCCCCCTCCTGAAACTTCTTGGTGCCATGTTCAAACTAGAGGATATGTCTGTCTCCAGGTGGGAAGCACAGCCCAGACACCTCACCCCACCACCAAGGATTCAGGATCAATGCAATAACCCGGCTCGAACCTCACCTTGTTCAAAAAGCATACAAACAGCTCAAGAAAACTTGCAGGCAGAGGAAGAAGCACCAAACAGGGCAGAAGGAGCCATGAGTGCTTGACAGTGAAGACTTTGGTGCTGTTTTGGCACTTTTTTGGTTGGAAAGGGGAATAGAAAAGAGCTGATGTTTTGCACTGGGGTGTTTGATGACACACCCACCACCACTTTCTGAGCAGCAGAAATAACACAACACAGCCCCCAAGTGCAATTTGGTTCTGATTTATTCTGTATTTCGAAAAATAGATTCTGAAAGCAAAAGGATCTCTCAGGAAGCAAGAAAAAACATTGTAGAGGGTCACCTCAGTGCACACCTCCACCCCGCCATCGCTGTGTCCCAGGGAGCACCCAACCACCTCCCCAACCTGGCAGCAGCAAAAGGCACCTTTTCCCAGTCCCACCAGTCTCAAAGGAGGATTCCCTCACTTCACACAGCCTTGGATCAGCTGTGCAAGGCCAATGGGAGGCTGGTTCGTTGGCCCAGTATCTCCCAAGCCCATCACATATTTCACTTGTGCCAGCGCTGCTCGGTCAGGTGCGATGCCACAGCAAGCCATGTTTGAGGAACTCTACCAGCAATCACACTCCTGCCCACAAATCCCATTTTACTACATGAGTAATTGCTGCTTCCCCTTTATGTAGTTCCTTACACCACTGATTCTGCTGGTACCAACACACCCATCTTTATCAGCTCTACTAATAACTTCCCATGTCAGGTTTGTGTGAAACTCTATAGATTCTTTTTTTTTTTTTTTTTTTGCATAGAAAAGGAAGTTGGGAACGCTGGAAATTCTTGCATAAAACCTACACATTAGTGTAGCATCTTTCCAAAGGTGTGTCATGTGGGAAACTTTTAAGAAACAAGAAAGAAAACATCAAGGAAATTCAAGGTGCTCTTTCAAGACCTTAACTCCTCGATTCTCTAAGATATCCACAGCAAATCTGGTTTTCTAAGGTTTTCTTTGCCGTCCAACCTCAGTGCAATTATCCTGTATTAGCATAGAACAATTTTGTGATGCAGCATTTGGCTGAGTTACCACTACAGAGGCCAACAAAGCACAGGGAATTCTGCCTGCCCAGGCAGGGGCTGCAGTCTCCCTCCAGAGAAGCTCATTCTCAGGCACTTGTTCTCCATCCTGCCCTTCAGAGGGTCTTCTACAGGTTGATTCTTTCCCCCTGCACAAGCCGAGCTCGGAAGTTCCAGATATCCTTCAAAACAAAAACGAGACAAGGCAAAAGCCCTGAGGATTAACGAAAACAGTGACCAGGATTCCAGTTTAGAGAGATGGAAATAGAGGATTACTTAGTCCTTAGCATCTTGTGAAGGTGAAATAAGAGCTGGACACTCCCCCGGGAGAAAGTTCTGACTCTGGTTAAAAACAAAAAGCTTAAAGCTACATGAAAGCACAGACTCTTCCCTGAGGCTTGAATGGGCACAACCTCTTTGCTACTCAGGAGAAGGAGAGAGCCTCACCATGTATCCCTCTGGATTTCACAGTGTCCCTAATTAACCCCAGGAACTGAAAGCCAAGCACGTTGTGACTTTACAGACCTGTAAGATGAGGCCAAGCACAGCTGGGCACCTCACCATACCCAGGCACACTGGGGGAAAAGCAGCAGAACAGAACAAAAACCCCAAAGGTGAAAAAGAAAGTCCTCTCTCCTCCAGAAAGCCCTAGATACCGTAAAATATGTAGATTTTAGAAGACAATTGCTGCCTATTACATCTAGACTTTACTGTTTCGACACCGGCTGTGCACGTTAGGGAACTGCTGTGGATTAAGAAACACAGAGCACTTTCACCCCAGTAACAAGGTTTATTTTTCTTTCAGTGGCTGGATCCCCGAAGAATTTAGATTTGCTTTCTGTTTTACTCAATGGTTTCAGTTATTCAGTCAGAGTCCATTAGTCCCATATTTTATTTTTCTTTGAGGCAGATGTGTATCACTGCTGACAAACCCGCTGTAGCCTCAAGTCTAAACAACTGATGTGGGATTATATTTAACAAAAAAAAAAAATCAGTCTGTTACTGCAGTCAGATGTGGCTACCTATTTTAAAAGGAAAATCCACCCATCGTTGGGTGAGGAAACTGGAAGAACTGTGGACATACAAACCAGGCAAGCACTGGATTTATTGCAGCTTCTTATACTTGTAGAGTCAGGGCAAACAACCACATCTTTTTACTCACATTGTGCAGTCAATATAATAGCAAAGAGCTCCAGTTCAGACAGACTGCCCATAATAAATCATGAACCAGGAGATGCAGTGAAGGGCAAAGCTGGCAACGACTTCACTCTAATCCTGTCCCACGGGGATGAAATGGTTGGACCTAATCATCATAAAGGCCTTTTCCAACCTTAATTCTATGATTCTGTGAAGTCTAGACCCTCTCAAATGCTGTAAGAAGTGTGTGTGAGCAGCCTCAGAGCTGAGCCATCACAACAGCAGGAGCTGAGGATCCTCCTTGCTTTTGCTACAACAAAGTGCTGACCTAATCTCCACCAACTCAGCCACCCTGGAAAGGATCCAGGTGTGCTCAAAAAACCCATTTTGACAAGCAGAGCTGGAGGAGGAACTTCTAGAGCTCAAGGGATGTGAAAAAGCTGCCAGAGAGCAAGGCCGTAGCAAGAAGCAACATTATGAGGAAAAAGGCCCCAAAAAAACCTGCAAGTCATCTCCTGAAAGGCAGGTCTTTTATCCTGCCAAACACCTCTGCTTGGCACAGTCTGACCTGCCGAACTGGGCATAGGAAAGAGCACAAATCTGCCACAGGAGACCTGGGAAAGAGAACTGGCCTGGTTTGTAACAAAGGGCGCTGAGCCAAGTCTTACCTTGAGCTCCACGGAAGTCGCGTTGTATTTCTTGCGGACCATTTCTTCCAGTTCCTTCTCCAGGTGCTCCTGAGTCGTGTTCTTGACATCAATGTAGTAGCACTCTGAGCTGGCAAAGTGACAGCTTATGCTCTGTGTGAGGAAATGGGGCATCACTCACTGTCACATGGATTATAAATGACTGCTGGATCCCAGATTGTGGACACCTCATTCCTTCCTTACAGATCACGTCAGCAAATTCCTTCCCCCTCTCAGAGCCCTCCTTCTCTCCTGGGAGTGTCCCCTTGGAGAAACACTCTTGCTTGCTGACACGCTCTTATGCCTTCCCTTCTTTCCCAAACAGTCTCCCAGCATGAGCTGTAGTGCCTGATCTCAAAACATCAGCAACTAGAGTGGGAATAGGGGAAGTCAGGGCTGGAGCAAATCCATGTGCTCAGTGAGGGTTCTTACTTCCTGCACCCAGACAGTCACAACAACCCACTCGTTCTGAAATCACCAATAAGCTGCTACTGGGGCTGGAAGAACAGGCCATGTAGTAGATAAAACAAAATAAAAGCAGAGCACTCTGTGTTGCAGTGCCTGGGTGAATCCCTTCTGAGGCAGGGTGAGGCCTCTAAAGGAGGGCACTTTAAGCCTGTTTCAGTTAAATAATCATGATAAAAAGATATGTGATCAAATTGTATATAGAAAAAATGGGTTGTGTTATCACATAAATAAACATTATTTATTGGATGATGGAGGCCCCTGTTATCCAGAGATGAAATACCACCAAGGCAGGGGGAAGAAAGTTAAGAGAAGCTCCAGATATTTGGGACTGCTGAAAAGGACCTATTAGAAAAGCAAGTACAGCCAGCCAGGCTTCCAACACAGATTCAATATCTAATTTTTACTCTTGCTCTGTTTTTCTCAAGCAGATGCAAAGCATGCTCTGCTTCCAGAAGACACAGATGTTTAAAAACAAAACGAAAAACCCAAACAAACAAACAAAAAACCCAACAAAAATAAAAAATGTAAAAAAGAGAGTGCAAAAGCATATTAGGAAGATAAAAGCTCATTAGAACATTCAATCACATCTTCATGAACTTGTGAAGGTGGGGGATAGTCTGGTCAGGTTTTTTTAAAAATCAGAAATATAAAAGAACTGTGTCACGAGATGATTTCCTACCTTTCGGAAACCCGACGTCCTGTTTATCCCAGAGCCGTGAATGAGCAGGGGATGGAAGAACACCGTGTCTCCCTTCTCCATGACAAGGTGGACCTTGGGAGTCTTCTCATCCTCATCAAGCAGGCCATGGAAAAGTTTGTTGGTTTTACCCTAGGGAAAAAAGGCAGAACTGAAACCACTCAGTTAAAACTCGTGCTGGTGCTCAGCACGAGGGGCAGCAGGGACAGCTACGGACCTGCTTTCCCCTGGGCAGTGTATTCCAAGTGCCAAACTGAAAGCCTGCCTATCTGCCCACCAAGTCTTTCTACTTCAAGCCTGAGGTACAAAAAAATAAAACTTTTTGTACATCTTCTGCAGCTGGATTTGGACAATTAAGATTTGTCAGCTGGGGAGAATACAGAAGAGCACCGGGGAATCCCACGAGTGTGGCTTGATGCCACTGCTAGGGTCCAGCTTTGTGCTCCCAGTATAAATATCACCAACTCCAGGTCAGGTCAGGAGACATCCATTCTTAAGAGGAAGATAGCATTTGATATTTAATTGCATCCAGCTGCTTACCATCCAATTTCTCCTCTCTGGGACAGTGTCTGTGCTACCAGGAAGGAACAAATCCACAGGAGACAGAGCCCTCAGACTTGGCAGGGGCAGTGGAAAACAGTGTTTATGCTGTTATGCCATGACATGCTGAACATTTTCTAGGTGAAGGTGGGAACAGAGGCAAGCAAATCTACCGAGGTCACATGGAGTGAGGCCAACCAAGCAACTCTCTCCCGAAAGAACATCAGTATTTGCACAAGCAGAAAAAAACCAGAAATCCCTGAAAACCTCAGCTTTGACCTGCACATCCTGTCCCCACAGTGAGCTCTTCCCAGCCCTTTCCAAGACCTCTGTGACACTCTACCTCCCACTTGGGATAGCCATGAGGCTTCAGAGTGGTCTTGTGTGTCCCGGGTTGCACGACCAGGCAGCCGTTGTCCTGGTCGGCCCGTTCCATGGCGGTCCAGGCGCACACGATGCGGGACGCGGGCCGGAATGGGAAATAGTGCAGGTCCTGATGCATGGGGTGGAGAAAAGTCTGTTTGTCTGCAACACAGGTTCAAAACCTTCAACCTCAACAGACGTGACACAGCCCTTCCCTTCCTGTCTAACCACCGTAACACATCCTGCTGGAGACGCTCGGAGACACTTGGTGCCCCCGGTTCTGCTCCAGCCCACCACAGCCTTGGACACAAGTGGGGGAACTTCCACCCCATCCCAAAGTGGACCACAGTGGGTTGGCAATGGCACAGGGACACAGTGAAAGCCAGGAGGCTGTTTGGCTGTGACCCCTCAGATGGCTCCTTTCGCTGGCCTTCACCACTACCAACCCCCCCGCTGCGTTTTCACCACCAATTTTGGCTGCTCTCCACTTTCGTGAACTTTAGCCGGCACCACGTTGCACAAACCTCCCCAGTATAAAGACTTTCAAACAGCCATCTGCAGGCACTTGATGTTGCAAGCAGAATCAACCCTGCCTGTGCTGCACCCAGTACGTGTTTATTTAGCCTTCTCTTTAAGAAATGAAGAAAATCTCAATTTATGGACTGCAGCCTCCCCAGACAGTCTACCCAGCACTATTAGCCCTTGCCCTATGGGCTTTCTTCCATGAGGTTTAAACAAAAATATATTTTTGTTAAGCTTTGTTTGTTGTTTCTTTTCCCCCCATGGAAATGGAAACATCATCCATGCCAAAACAGCCTTTTATATATGATTTATATACTTATTTTGTCATTGATTCTGCTCCTTAAATAGATGCAGTTAGGGAATTTCTGCCTGCCTAGTTTGCCATATTATTTAGTCTTTGCACAGCTCAAAAACTCTCATCAGTTTTCTTATGTTATCTCATTAAGCCAAGGTAATAAGCAGTTACCAAAATAGCCTTGTAAATTTTCAAAGTTATTTTGTTTTAATTTGTCCCTTTTTTTTTTTTTTTAAACAGCTTTTCTAAAACACTAAGTTCAGTTTTGGCCAGATAGACAGCATATGCACAATAGCTTATCTATTTTCCTCTTATCCAAGTTTTCCTTACCAGAATCTGGAAGTTTATTTATCAGCATGGTGTGCATGGCCATGATGTTTGGCCCTGTGAAGCACTCGACGTATTTGAGGACCTACAGATAAGAAAACATTGGAGAAAAAAATATTAAAAACATGAAAACCAAGAGGAAAGGTGGCTGAGGAAGCAGTGGGAGCTGGATACTTGGCTGAGGACTAGGGTACAGGAGGAGATTGGGATGAAGGACAGGAGGCAGGATGTGGCAAGGCACACAAACAGGGATGCTGGGAGGAGACCAAGACAGAAGATGGTGCAACTGGAAGAGGTGGGGGGAAAAAAAAGTTTTCTCACATAGGCACTAAAGCACAGATACATTCACACAGACTCTTCCACCACCACCCCCTTTCTGATGGGTTTTAACTCTGTTTTACCTCTGGCAGAGTGCAGTATCTGAACAGCTCTTCGTCTTCCTGGAAGTCCTGCACTTTATTAACCACTTTTTCAGACTGACCAAACTGGGATTTCAGGGACTCGTCTTTCATAATCATAGCTCCTGGTGGATTCACCTCTCTTTTACAGATCCTCATGAATTCCCTCCTGCAGAGCAGAGGGAATGTCCATGTTGGGAGAATCCAGCCACCTCCATGCTCCCAGAGCTCCCTGGGGATGCTGCTGCACACAGGAACCCCCCACCCCCAGCTCCTCAGGCGAGTGCCCTGTACCTGAAGCGCTCGATGTCTTCATCAGAAACGAGCTTCTTGATGAGCAGGTACCCATTGTCTTCATAGAACTGCCTCTGCTGTGTGGTGAGGAGATCATTGTCCAGGGTGTAGCTGAGACACAGAGGAGAAACACAGTAAACTACAGGTAAACAAAGGAGACACCCTGGCAAAGTGAAAGGCTGCACGATGTCTATTAATCAACGTGTGGGCCAGGGATACAGACCCGAGTTCTGAAAAATCTCTGTCTCTACAAAGGAAAATAGGTCTTACCAAAACCTCCCTGTATGAGGAACAACACTGACTTGGGCAGAAGTAGGAACGCTTATCTGGGATGGAAGTTAAGGAATATATAATCAGATGAAATAGTGCAGGACATCATCTATGCACGAGTTCTGGATCCCACAGTGCTGTCTGTCTTAAAGGATGACATTCATTTCATGTTCTTGCTTACTTTGCTTCTAAAATAATAAATAATAATAATATTCTGTAATTAAAAAAAAATTCAAAAATAATAAAACATTAGGGGTGAACCTGGGATTTCACATTCTCATGCGGTCGTGCAAACTCTCCCCTTCTCTGCAGTTACTACAGAGATATGGTCCCTCCCAAGCTCGACAGGGATAGCAGGAAGAGAGGAGATTTATGGGATTGTCCTCCATCTCAATTCATTTCAGCAGGTTGAATAAACACAGTTGTGTTCTCCTATGCAGAGAGACATTCTCATCAACAGGGCAGTTAAAAGCCACTT
Source organism: Empidonax traillii (assembly GCF_003031625.1). Classification (NCBI taxonomy): domain Eukaryota; kingdom Metazoa; phylum Chordata; class Aves; order Passeriformes; family Tyrannidae; genus Empidonax; species Empidonax traillii. The sequence goes on along the minus strand of NW_020955978.1, from coordinate 227,822 downwards.
GCTCAAGAAGCCTCACAAGAGCCTTGTACATGGTAATGAATTGTCATTTGTAAGGGTAAGGACAAAAAAAGAGCATTTTTGTGCAGATTTCTTGGTCTGCACATGCATCTCTGCTGCAGGTTTTTATGTAAACCGCTGACTTTCCTCTACTGCTCACCACAGCCTTACAAATGTGCCATAAAAACATGAATGCTTCAGGAACAAGAAATAGGTTTCCTCACAACAGTTGTGTTCATGGTCCCCACACCAGGAAGCTTAAACATTATCTGATCAAAAGCCACATACAGTAGGAGAAGAAACAACAAACAGGCAAAAATGTGTGGCAAAAATTATGAGCCAGAGGGAGGAAAAGGGGCTGAGAACTGGATGGAAGAAAGAAGGAAGGAAGAAGACAAGGGGAGACCAGGTGGAAACTACCACAGCAGGTCCCAGAGCAAGGGATTCCCCAACTGAGGGCATTAGTGCTCCACACACCACATTTCAGTGAAAATGGGACTCCTGAGCATTCAGGCTCCCAAATGTCCACAGAGAGCTGATGGAGACACAGGCAGTGGCTGAGCCCCTGCTGTGGTGGCCTCCTCAACACCTCCACTTCCCAGAACTGGGGGACAGCAGACAAGTCCATCAAGTGCTGGACTCCATTTGACACCTTCCTCCCAGGCCTTGCAGTGCCTCTTCCTCTCACTGGTTTTGCTCTCGACACCTTGCAACGCTCAGAGGACATGTCCTACCCAAATCACCCAAGCCAGAGATTAAAACAAAACCAGTGCACCAATGTACCATGTATCAAGTAAATCTATTCTTATTACATTCTGTCATTTAATTTATCTATACACCAGCCCAGATTAGTCCTATTTTTGTCCAAAGCTCTTTGCATCAAGACTTGGATTTAAAAACAGCTTGTGCAGCACCTCTTCTTACTTCCTCTCTCTCTTTACAATCAGGGTGGTTTTCCTAGTGTTTATTTCTAATTTTGTGTTCCTGCTTGCACCTTTGTATTATGGCAGTCTGAGTCAACAACTACCCATCTGTCTTCATATTTTTAATATATTTGAAGACTCCTACATCCTGTTTGATCACATCCTTTTCTTCTATTTATTACAATTCAGAGGTAACCTGTCAGTGTTCAGCTCTCGCTGTGAAACAGCACCATTTATTTTTATTTAAAAAAGCAAGATTTATGGCAGCAGTTTTAAAAATACTCTCAGCAAGCAGTCTTTATTTAACTTTTGGAACCCTGGGACAGACCAACGTGAAATCTTCTCCCTGCCCCGGTTCCCTTTGTCTGATGTGTCACAAAGCTGGCAGCCTCCAACATTTCCACCTCACATCCCACTGGCAAAACAAACCTTGATGTTTTTTTTTCCTGCCGCTGCTCTACCAGTCAAGCCTGTACCT
>NW_020955978.1:196327-225140 GCF_003031625.1 Empidonax traillii | reverse complement strand
CAGGGAGGCTCCGCTCCCCCCACCCCGGGGCCTTGTGCTGGGTGGCCTTTCTGATCACCCTTCCTTGCTGCTTTTTGCGGCTTTTGAGTAAGAAGAGAGAGGGGAAGGAGCGAAAAGGTGTTGGCGGTGGTGCAGTACCTGGGAAGGTGGGAGAGGAGGGGGGAAAAAAGGCCCAGAGGAGGAAACCTGGCATAGGGAGAGGGGGGAGAAGCATTTAAAATGGGCAGCTGCAAATAGAGGTGGCAAAAAAAATTAACTGCAGAGACTTGGTATTCCTCTGAGGCTGTGATATGCTTAATAGTGATGTATTCAGTGTACCCTGTCCTAAGCAACTCTCATCTGCCTTAATAAGCACTGTGAGTGCATCAGCAAAGTTGTATCACTTCCAACAGACTGACACACTTGAGAATATTAAGGGACTGAAAACAACCCCATCACTGAGACCTGCAGCACAGTTCAGAAGATTATTTTCATTCTCTTTTTATGTGTCCCTGATCCCACAGCACTGTGGAGCTTCACCATTCCTGCAAAATGGCCTTCAGCCCCGCTGTGTCACAGTTGGTGACACTGATGTGGCAGTCAGCTCATTCTTCAAGCCCTACGCCATGAGCAGATGCTGCTGCAAGATGGGGTATCTCCTGCTGGAATTTCCTGTGCTTCATCTTCCCCCTGTCCCAAGGAGATTCACCTCTGACCAGGACAGAGCTGAGAGGTGGGGACAGACATTAAGAGATCTGAGGAGGGTTAAGGTGGGAGGAGGGCATTGTCCTGCCTGCTCCAGGTCCAGCCTTGCAGGCTGCTTTTCCAACTACTCTCCCAGGAGATGGAGAAGTTGGGGATCTGGATGACAAAGCTAGGAGAGAGAGAGGAATGGTAAAGTGAGGGCAGCAAACCCAGTAAACACTGTCATAATATAAACTGCATTGCGCTATGAGGACTGGAAGGGAATTGCTCCAAGAATTTGCATTATTTTGCCAACCCAGCATTGAAAATAGATCTCACAGCTGCCCCTCACTCATGAGCAATCCAAGCCCTGCTCCCAGAGAGGCACCATCATGAGTCCCCTGTAGCTCCAGGTGGTCTCATGATCACAGGGTGTGCACCAAAACTCTGCTTCACAGCTCCTTTAGGAAGTTTAACTCCCATTTTGCAACAGGATTTGCTGGAATCCGAGGTGACCTGTTGATGGATCAAAATGTCAGCTGTCAATACACTAAGCCTCATCTTTACTGCTGCAGGTTAACAAAAGCCAAGGCATGGAGAGGAAGAGCTCCTGAACGCAACCTGTGCCCTAAAAGCTGGTTCCCTTGAAAACTCAATAGCAAAACTCCCAGTGATTGAAGTGAAGATGTACCAGAGCAGGTTTGCATACTCCATTTGTGGCATCTGCCTGATCTGGGGTGCATTTCTGTTTGTGGCTCCATTGGTCAGTGGTTCCAAGTATGCTGTTCATAGAAGTGGGACAAACCAGGTTTAGGAACCCGGAAAAAAACCTTCTCTAAACGATTTTGTGTAGTCACAGAGCCAAGAGTACAGGCACTTTGAAGGGACAAGTTGCAGCAGCAGTGACAGCACCCAACCTGTCACTGCCAAGGAAACCAGACCTTTGACTCCTCAGCTGTAGCAAAACTCTTACTCATAGGTAAACAGAAAGTTAATAAAAGTCCCTCAAATCAAACTCGAGGGGGAACAGAGGAGAAAAAAAAAAAAAAAAAAAAAGACCAAAAACCCCCTGAGTAATAGTTTTATTACTGAAGTCCAAATTATAACTGCACTGAAAGGCCTGTGTATTACTCAGATATATGCTGCAATTGCCTTTACAATCCAAACTGAAACAGGAACCTAAATAAATCTTCATCTGTTTCAAAATCTAGGTAAAAGTCCCATCAAAAGGATGAAGCAGAACAATACTACACATGCCTATTCTGGCAGGGACCTGTTTTGCAATGTAGGTATTTCTTCCACAGGTGTTTGACAGCATCTTTTTCATACCTGAAAAAAATGAACAAGAAGTAGTGATTTGGCTGTACTGATTTAGGAGTTTGAGGACTAAGATGCTTTTATACATACATAATATATCTCTGCATAAATATATATACATATATATCACCATAGAATATCCTGAGCTGGAAGGCACCCACAAGGACCATCAGTCCAACTCCTGGCTCTGCACAGGACACCCCAAGCATCACACCATGTGCCTGAGAGTGTTGTCCAAAGGCTCCTTGAACTCTGTCAGGCCTGGTGCTGTGACCATTTCCCTGGGGAGCCTGTTCCAGTGCCTGACCACCCTCTGAGTGAAGAACCTTTTTCCTAATATGTGCATTTTTAAACAGGAGCTTTAAAAAATTCATCTCTCTGTGCATTGAACGCAATTATTCCTTTTTACTTACAGCTTCTCTGGTTACCTTGATAATACTACCAGTAACTCCCACGTCGCTGGACCACCCTGCTGTGTTATGTCACACCCTAAAATGACTCAGGACACCTCACCCACCTTGGCACTGAGCAGTGGGTAGTTGAGGTGACTGCCCTTTGTTTGTACCCTCCTGCTAATGCAGCCCAGGATCGAACTTTAACACAGCAAAATACCCATCTCAGGCACTGCTGGCACCACTCAGGGCTGCAGCTCCGGGGACCACAGTGACACGGTGGCTGCTTGTGGTGTAACCACTCACCCTAAAACCAAAAGTGTGTGGACACATGTGAAAAATACCATCCTTTGCATCCAAACAGCCCAAAGTCAATAATTTTCAAACCATCCATGAGCCCCACTTACCGTGGTAAGTACAGGCTGAATCTCATGAACACAGGGAAAGAAACAAGGGAGAAATTTTCCTTGTTAAGAAAGCTGATGGTGGCATTAATCACTTTATTAAAATGGATGGCATTTAAGAGAGGCTGTGTCTTTGCAAAGTACTTTTACAGCTATGTCTGTCAGTTTCCTGAATTTTATAGAACATTTTTATAGAGCTGCTTTGCATTTGGCTTTTAGTTTTAATGTTTTCTGTTCATTAAATCACGAAACTAATAAAACCTAAACGATTGAGATTTCTCTAGCAGCACAGGAACGTTCCTAATGCACAGTGTTATAATTTAATAAGCATCTCAATTGACTATTAAAATCCACATTATGATCAGAACTGTAATTCCAAAGATGAGGTCTTCTGAAAGCTTAATTTACTATAGTGGGAAGTGGCAGCTGCTCCAACTCAGCAAAATTAGCTTTTTTAACTGAGATGCCAGGGAAAACAGATGTAGATGAGATAACAACAAGAAAAACAAAATCCACAGCCACCAACGCACAGGTTCATTTCTCATCACCAAATGATTTAAAGAGGGATTCTATGGACACGTTAGCAGTGAAAGGGAGGAAAAGGAAAATATGGATCCAATAGAGAACAAAATAGGGGGACATAGTGACAAATAAAAGGTCAAGGGTCTCGATGACTTCTCTGCCTTGCACTTTGCTCTAGTTCCTGGGCTCTGCTGAATTCCAGGATTCCTTTGCCCTCTTCAAGCAGCAGCCACAGGGTTCGGATGTGCACCCAGGTGACTCTTCCCAACTGTTCACCAGACCTTCAGTGAAAAATCAGTGAAACACTGAGCATCAGCCACTGAGCCCATCCACTCCCCCACAGTGACTGTCAGGTTTGCTGTCCTCTCACTGCAGCTTTCACACTGATTTTCATAATCTCCTAATTACAAAAAGGGTCAGTCCTGAATTTTCAGCAAAACACGAAATCAAAATTATACCTTCACAAAAAAAAAAAAAAAAAAAAAAAAAAAAAAAAAAAAAAAAAAAAAAAAAAAAAAAAAAAAAAAAGGACAAAACTATTCTGGTTTTATGGAGTGTTACTTTTCCCTGATACAGGAGGAAAAGCAAAAGGCTGAGGAAACCAACATATTAAAGAGTGGTAACAGATACTAACTTTCCAAGAATACATGCTACTTAACAAATACATTGTTCAGGCTAGTAGTTATTTCAATTACTAAATTCTTTCTTTTCAAAAAAATAATTTTTTTTTCTTTTTTTCACAACTTGGATGGAGTTTTACAGGCAGCCTTCTCGTACAGACTGAAGGATGGGAGCTGGTACACGCAGAGGTACCTGTGTATGGGGAAAAAAAGTACATTACATTTGTGTAAATGACTGGACATGACTAATAAAAACAACTGTTCACTGTTGCTTTCTCACAGCTTTTTGATGACAGCATGTCAAAAAAACCTTCGTTTTAAGAGGAGATCTCTTGTGTGTCGCTTAAAGGTGCAGGAGTTTGAACTTGCCCGCCCCTTACAACACACTCCCCTACAGCTCATTCCTGGTGTACAGTCTCTGATTTAGCAAAACAAATCATTAAACTTCTTACACAAATCACTGCACTCCCCAAGGGATCCTATAGGTGGTGCTCACAAAGGACTTCCCAACTCATCACCCAAGCCAGGGAGCCCTTTGGGATGTAAATTCCAGCCATCAGGGAGCATCAGGAGAGGCTTCTGAGTCATATCATATGAACAGACCAGCGTGGTAAGTCACTGGTTCTTCTCCAGAGTTTTACTTGCATCTGTCTCACAGGAAATCTTCCTCTAAATGTCCAGATGGTTCTTGCTGATGGCTATGGATTTCCACTCACCTTTCCAGACACTTTTTCCTTGGAGATGAACCTTCTGCCATTCAAGGCATGGCAAGGGGAGGAGAAGTGTTGTTTTCACACCTGGCTGATGACCTAATCATTATCATAGCAAGTGAAAAAACCCCACCAGTATCTGCCAGCCAGGACCTTTTCCTGTCGAGGGCGAACTGACACACATCCAGTGCCAGTTTAAAATACAACAGACCTTTGTAAAAACCACTTTCATGCAGAAGCCCTCAACTGTTCTGCACCCATTTGATCTACTTAGGTCATTTTATTAGTTAAAAATAAAAACCTTTAAGTAGAGTCTTGTCCATGACCATAAAGAATATGAACAGAAGTCAGCTCCACGGTTTCATATCAGGATACAGAACAAATGCCACAAAACAGTAGGGGAAAAAAAAGTAAAATCAACTTTTTTCACAACTGGTTTTTGATGCTTTATTTTCGGAACTGTTGGGAAAAAATCTAACAACTTTTTCTCCTCAAAGCAAAGTCGAAAACTTGGTTACTGCTTTGGGGCATTGTGGTGAACATGCAACTCTTGGACTTCATCTCCAGGAAAAGGAGTGTGAGGGTCCATGTGGCTTAAGCTATTCCCAAGGAGGGGATTAAAAAAAAATAAATAAATTCTAGCTTTGTAAAAGGTCAAGAACCCGAGTGGAAAAAAGATGAGCCAGGTTTTGCCAGGGATGCCATGAGGAGGAAGACTGGAAATTTAAACCTTGCATGGTGCACAAGAGCTCAGCTCCAGTGACTCACTGTTTGTAGACAGAAGCCTTTGTAATTCTTGCTGCAGTAATGAATTCCAGAATCTGGGAGAAGCTTCACCAGAGCAGGCTGAGTGCAGTTCAGAAGGAGGGCATGGTGTGTCTGGGCTGAGCAGGGTGAGCTGTGAGGCTGCTGCAATGGGAAGAGATGGGCTCCAGCATCCAGCGTTCCAGGACAGGGCTGCTCAGGAGCCCCTGTTTGCTGACAGCAGGCACAGCCAGGAGCACTTGCAGAGGAAAAAACTCGAAATGTTGCCTTACTTGGTGCTGGTGAGTAAAATAAACAAAATAGAGTGGGTAATACACCTGGAGATAACCTGCTTGCCCCCAGCTTTACTCAAGGTTACCACTGGACATCACAGCTCGGAGAACTGATTAAAGGAGCGATCATAATTATCAGTATAATCACACACGCAATAGAATAAAAGAGGATTTCTCCTTTTTCCAGGGAATAATGCAGCTAGGAATCAAAAGTTCATGCACTTATACAAGAGCAATAAAAAAAATTAAATATTTATTTTGAATAACAAGCTTAAGTTCAAGCTGCAATGTTGGCAATGTTGGTTTTAAACACAGATCACAAAAGCGTGCAGAAAAATGTATTTGAGCAAAGAACAAAATAATACTAAGAATTATACTAAACAGCTGCTGATTTTTAAAGAAACAAAAAAGGCTTGTAATCACTATACAAAATATAAAATGTATTAAACACTACCATCCACAGAACAGAGGTTTATTTTAGTTTGATTATATTTAAAAATTATTTGTGTAGTTATTTATATAGTGAATTGTAAATGAATATTATACAGTAACCTCCTTTTGGTCTGCAAAACCTTTGTTGCACTATAGCACATCCAATCACGTTGCAAAAGGAAAAAAAAAAAGAATTATTTGTCCTTACTATCAATTAAGAAAACAATCATTGATAATACAGTAAATATTGTCAGATCTACAAATAATGAAATTTGAAATTACTCCTTCGACTCTGAAGCGCTTTCCATGCAAAAAGTCAGCAGTTGCTGTTTAAACTGAGTGCACTACCAAGCAATGTCCAGGGTCGTAGATGCTCTTGGTAAGACTAAACCTTACAAAAACAAACAAAAAAAAATTAAAAAATAAAATAAATCGAAGATTGAATGCAATCATGCAACCATCTTACTACTGGGTAACCCACTGTGTCGCTTGTCAATTTATTGCCTTTCTGGAATATCACTCAAGGCATCAAAATTAGACTCATGATAAATATACACATAATGAAAGGACACCAACTGCTATTTGACACTACTACTGGTAATGTCTGTGCTACGTGAAAGCACCTTTAAAAAGAGCCTATGCGGCAAGAGATAAGTGTCTAAAGATTCAAAATGAATCAACAGTATTGGATAACAATATAATTCTCAACTCAGAAGCTGCCTCAAGATTAGGTGCATCTTCAGTTAATGTAACAGGAAAAAAAGGCAATGGATTTTATTTTATTATTTGTATCCACTCATAAACTGACCTAAGGCCACCAGATGTGCAGACACAACAAGTTTTCTTTTTTTTTTTTAACAGTTCTTTAAATTGTAGGATGATAAAGGAATAGATCTATTCAAAAAACAAACAGCTATTTGATCTCTATTAAGAGGTGGCACCGGGCGTGGGGTTCACGTTCTGAGTGGCCACCTGTGGCGCCACCTCAATGATCCGTGGCTTGTCTATAATCCTGGCCGTGCGGTTGCCCTTCTCCACGATCCCGATAATCCACGCCTGGTGCCCTTCGCCGTATTTCGGGGACTTGATCTCGGCGCAGAATCGCGCCGCCTGCTCCCGTGGTAAGCAGATGAGGAGGCCTCCTGGGAAGAGAGAGCGAGCAGAGCATCAGACATCTGTCTGCAAAGCGTTTCAGACCTGCGGCTGCCAAAGCCCCACTTGGACAAGCCATTGGTGACTTCAGTGGAGTCTGATGAAATCCAGCGATTCCAAGAGGAGACACCATGGAAGTCCAAGCTTTTGCTTTGCAGCAAGAGTTTTGTGCCTGAATTCAGCGTTTAGTTTCGTATAAATGAAGCCAAATACACACAAAAGATGCTGGCAAAAGGACGTGGTGCTGATGCCAACAAATGACATACTGAAACAACCCCATCATTGTAACCTTCCACAGAGGACTGCAACGTGCCTCTACACAGAAACATTTTGGGTAAAGGTCATGTGCAGATACCTGTAACCACATATTGGTGGCAGCTGATTCTGTGAGTAATCCCATGGCCTGCAATGAAATCATTCATCAAAGCAGGGACCACTGCCCTGCTGAGAATGCGAGAGGCAGAACATTAAGTACAGGCTTGATCCAGTGCTCCCTGTGACAGTCCTTGTGACCCCTTTGTTTGGGAAATTTTTTAACCTTCCATTTAAGTTTTTTTTTTCCCCTCAGGCACAAGTGAAAATATTTTATTTACTAACAAATGCGTTCAGAAGCAGCACAATTAACTAGTTAGCAAGCTCACCATTCCATGATTAAACCCCAGAGCACTTCCATTTTAAGAATCCCAAAGCACTGAAAAAGGCAGCTTAGCAAGTGAATTGAAAAAGTTTGGAGAACACAGGCAAGAGAGCAGATTCACACAACCGGGAATTCAGGAACATGCTGAGGCTCACTTACTCCTAAAGGGTAATTTGACCCATGCCACCGACTCTGGCCAACCCTGGGGCAAAGGGCCACCTGCTGAGCAGGCCACCCTGGGCTTGGTGCCACCTCCTGCTCCATAGCCCCCAGACAGGCCCTTGGCACCTTTATGTTTGACCTTGGCCATCTTTATGTTTGCTTTTCCAAGCACACAGTCAGTCCCTCCCTCTCAGTGGTGACTAAAGCTATTTTTAATTTGAGGCCATGACAAAGAAGCAGCTACTGAACATGAGGAATTACTTGTAAGGATAAATGGAAGAGCAAAAGCACTTTTTTTTCAATTCTATATGAAGGAAACAAGTGTGCCAGCCAGAAAATGATGCCCACCTCTCTGACATTTCAAAAGTAACATCCCAGTACTACCACCAAACCCAACAACAACAAAAAAAAAAACATAAGCTTGAATGACAGCGCTTAAAAACTACTCCAGATGGAACAGACAAATCAACTGCACAGGAATTATGTGACATTCCCATGGAAGGCTCTAAATCAAACTGAAGAGAAACTTACATTGTGATGCAAGTCAGGGAAGAGGTTTACAAGAGATAATGCAGAGAATGTACTAACCAGCCAGAAGGGAGGTGTACAAGTATGGCAAAAAAGGAAATAAGAAAGAGCACAAAAGTAATCTTCACTCAGTTATCTTTTCAACACACACTCTGTTTCTGGAATTTTGTATCACTTGTACCTCATTCTTTGCCAAGATCAAACACGAGTACAAAATCCTTGTTTCCAGTGAAAAATCGCTTCCCATCTGCTGGGAGCTTCCCAGAGTTTGATCAATAACCCTTAATAAATGCTATGGGCTACTCTCAGCCAGCAGCAGGTTTCCTGTATGCAGGGGTTATATTTATTCCTCTGCTGAGGAGACTGACCAGTCTCATTAAGCCTTGGCTAAGTCCTTAAGGTTCCCTACTATTTATTCTAGTCCAGTTTGTTATTGGTATTCCCAGCTGCTCTGGTTTTGGGGAGTTGAAAGGATGCAGATACTTGGTATCTGTCCTGGTTTATCTTTTTAGAAATGAAAGGCGCCTTTTTTTTTTTTTTTGGTAAGAGGTTTTGAACAGCGCTTGTTTTAATAGTATTGCAAGCAGAGAAGTGGACACAGAACACTTCAAAAGCAGGCTAGACAAAGCTTTGCAATTAAGAGCAGAGATACAAACAGTTCATGAATCAAAACCAAGTGTCCTTTCCCCTGCTAATGGCTTTCTCCCACAATGAGTTGGATGAGATCCTTAGCCCTGCCTCTCATCAGGCACTGACACAGCCCTTCTTTTCTACCCATCTGCCTATTTCCACCAAACGTGCACAAACACCAAGATGCTGAGATACCTCTACTACAGCTAAAAAAAGTCATCTGACGTCAGCCAGAAGCTATTAGAAGAGGGCTGGCAAAAATACACACATGCATGAATGTCCCATAGAGAGTAACTCTGTGACTTATCTCTGTAAGCAGCCACTCTTTAACAGAGTTAATTCTTTGGAAACCAACTGCCTGACTGCAACTTTAACCACCAGCAAAGAATTACCTAAAGGAGAGCACAAAATCGTGTGAAGTGCAATTTTAAGAAAATACACCATAAGCAAGAGTGCCTGGGGGATGGAAGAGATGACGTAACAGATCTTTTCAACACCGACTTTTGTCAACAGGTGGCCAGCAAATGCACACAGGGGAAAAAAAAACCCACAATAACCTTAAAATCCATTCAAATAGTTTTCCAGTAAATTTCTCATTGCCTGCCCAGTCTGCTGAAAAACATCTGTTCACAGATGAAGAAGCGACAGACAGAGCGTGTCTGGAAGTTCAAGCCAATAGAGAAGGAGAGTGTCTGCATTAAAGTATGAACAGCCCCAAGCAGCCCCCAACAGGCTTCCTCACAGCTGGAGATCAGGCCCAGGGAGGCAGAGCCAGACCTTCACATAAATCAACCCCAGGACTTGAGGTGTGCGGACAGCCCGGGTCTGAAGGAGCCATCCCAGCACAGCCTGCCCCAGCTCACGCACTGCTGAGACACGCCAGGCTGTGCAGTGCAAGCCCAGGGCCTGTGTGACTGTGGTTACACAGCTTTCAGGGCAGGGCTGGTGTGTCCACGTAGCTACAGATCTTCTGAATATCTGGCAGACGCTGCCCTCTCACGAATCCCTGTGGCCACCTCTAACGTGAGAAACCCAGTGCTGTGATGAAATCAGACAAGTTCTGAGGCACCCACAGCTCGCAGCCAGCCAGGTATGTCTCGCTGGTTTTTCCATCATCATCCATCTCTGCTGAACACAAGCTGCTCAGCATTTCAAAGACAGTTCTCGCTCTCAGTCCCAAAAGAGATTCTGGAGTCAAGCGTTTCCCACTTCCCAGCAGTGCATCCATCTGCACTGCTTCACATTCCCTCAGTGAAGAGACAGAATTAGGTATCCCCAGGAAGCAGGATGGGCAGCTCTGAAGACTTTGCAGCTAAACCATTTCCACACCAATTGCTATCCAAACCTCTGCTACAGCCACTCACCTGAAAGAGCACCTTGCAGTTCCAGGTGTTTCTGGACTCATGCATTCTGTCCCCACAACTTTTTAGACTCTTTCCAAATGATAACAAATGCTACCAGCACTCTGGCTAGGTGGGCTACTGGGTAGTGAGAATCTGTCTGGTGCTACTAACCTTACTGACCCATCTTGCCACCAGGTATTTCTGGTCCCATACTGATGCTGGATTCTTGAACTCTTGAAAGGCTTTATATCCCCTATCCTATTACACATCACCTGAGTCACACGGTCTCTGTAGGACAGAGTGTCTGCTCAAACACAGATGGCCAAGGGACATTTCAGATCATGGTTAAGTTGTGTATTCACCAGAGCAAAAGTTTATGGCTCTCACTGCGATGCTTCTTTCCAGAACTTCGGACTGTTTAGCTTCAAGGGGCCCCCTCTGTTGTGAACTGCAGAGAACTTGGATAATACTTTTGGAGAGCCGGAAGAATGTGGAGAGATGAGGCAAGAGAAAAATACAGATTTGGTGCTACATCTTCTCCATTTCCCAAAGAGAAAGAGAAGAAAGATTAAATTAGAAAAAACATAATGGAACAGGACAGAAGATTCAAGGGGAAAGTAAAGCAGAGAGACTTCCAGCAGAGGACAGTGACCGTGCTCAGAGAAGTGGCCTATTCTTAAAAAGCAACTTAAAAAACATCAGAAGTTTTTATCACCTCATGACTTTGTTTGTCCACAGCCAGATGCTCAGTACAATCAGTATTCACTGTCACTGCAAGTGGCAGCTTTATTAAGCAGGCAGCTCAAGTAATGAAGGGGTCAGAGACCAATTTCTTTTTTTTTCCTGCTAGTCACAGTCCTTTGAAGTCCAATTTCATAAAAGTAAGGGAGAAAATCTGTATTCTTGTATGTCTGTATGCTGGGGACAGATAAGGCCTCACTCACAAAGACTGGCCCATTCATCACTCAACTTCACAGATTTTCATAGCAACAAACCTAAAACCATCACAAACTTCTAACTGTAGGGTTTCTACAACAGTGTTCCATGTTCAGAGTAGGATGGTGGTTTGGAAGTCAGGCTGAAGAAGTCAGTTGTGAACAGCTGTGTGGCTGATGCTCATTAGCCTGGCTACCTGCCAAGCCAGCTCTGCTGCTGAACGCACAGGGCATACGATTTGTACGAATGATATTAAATTCTGAGGTGGAGGCGCGGGGAAGGAGGAGGGTGGCACAACTGTTCACCTACCTGAAGTCTCTGGACAAGTGCCATGCATGAGGCCAAACATGTTCCCACAAGCTTTGCTGACAGCAGCCATCTTGGCAAGAACGGGAAGGTTGTGGATCACAAAGGACACCTCGTTTCGCTGCTGCTTGGCAAGGTTCTGTGCATGCCCCAGGATCCCAAATCCTGTGATGTCTGTAGCTGCGTGTGCATTGAAAGTGTGCATGAGTCCAGCAGCTACAAGAGAGGGAGGGGAAAAAAAAAAATCAGAAAAAAACCCCAAAATTATAAGGAAAAACACTGCTCCAGCAATCTTGTTCACAGTCTGAATATAGTTGAATACCTTTAATCCAAATCGGGCTGGGTTAAATTAATGAAATAAATAAAATCATGATTGAAGAGAACTGGAATTCACCAATAATGCATGTAACACTTAAAAAAAAAATCAACTTGTATATAAGATATTAAATCATGCTGAAAATCTGTCATCAAAGCTGCATTTATAGGCATGCTCTATTAGACATGTGCTACTAATTTATACTGGCAATCTGAGAAACAGGGGTTTGCTTCGGATTCAAACCTAGCTGAGGGCCAGAGAGGTTCTGAGCTCAGCTTTGCTTTACTAAGGGCAAGGACCAGACACAAGTCAGTCTTCTCACATCTCTTCCTCTGCCACTCGGGAACTGGTGACATCAGAACTTAAGTGCTGGACACTCAAAAGTCTAAGAGCTTAAGAACAAAGCCTGCAGGCTGTGGGGGAAGGGCCCCAGCCTCCCCACCTTTGCATTCATGAAATTCCTGCACATTTGGAACTCCTGGGTGGGCAGAAAGGGCACCTCTGCATGCAGGACAATAGCCCAGTTAAGAATATTTAAGTGTTGTTAAAAAAAAAACAAAACCAAGAATGCTTTGCCCTTCTCTGGTGCTTCCCAATACACGAGTAGGACTGAGGTTTTTTTCCATAAGACAAACCCAGGTCATTTATTTTTCCTGGAAGAATAAAAAAACAGTGGGATGACCTAAGAAATGAAAGCTGAATGGGGAAAGAGATATTTAACTGTCCCTGTTCCTTCAAGTGAGAAATAAGTAAGAAAACACATAATACCCCCCTCTGTCAAAGATACTTTGAACAAATAAGGGAAATCATGAAATAAAATTTCTAGAGTAAAAGCAGAACCTTCCCTCAACCAAAATTAAGAAGAAAAAAAAACAAACCAACACACAAAACCAGGAAAAAGACAAACAAACAGAAAAGAGAGCATGTGTTACACATTCCACCCTTTGGTAAGCACAGAACATGACTGAATTAAAAAAGCCAACATTTAAACTGAAGCTTACATAAAATAAGAGCTTTTCCTTTTTTATTCTATTTCAAATTCTTTTAACTTTATCAATGTCAGGCCTTCTCTATGCACAGAAGATAAGGAACAAATATGTTCCTTTAAAGCATCCTCTAACTCTCTGGGATGTTACTTGCAGCACTCACAGGAGTCCTAATCGTCATAATCGTATCCAGCAGCTTTGTGTTTCTGCCAAGCAATTAAAAGAGGGCATTTGATTTTAATTTGCTTATTTCACAAACACCAAACAAGCAAAAAGATGGGGCAGAAGGAAGGGATAAAGCGGCTGTGTCACACTTTCCCGTGGCAGTGAAATGAAATTTCGTGTGGAACTGGAAAAAAACACAACCCCCTTCCCCTCCTCACCTGTTCTGTTCAGCCGTGCCATGTTCATCATTGCCTCCTGGTACGCGAGTTCCACATCCTCTTGCGTTACCACAAGCTTGATTTTATTCCACTTTTCGGGCTATTGGATGGAATAAAGATGATTTTTTAGATTTTCAGCTTTATATTTTAAAGCATATCCTTATCACTTTAAAAAAAAAAAATCCCTATTCAAAAATGTACTTTTTAAAAATCTCAGTTAAGGGGGAGGCAAAAGGGTCGACAGTCAGAGGTGTGTGCCCTACTCTGCTGTACCCAGGATCTATTAGGCACTAAGCACCTCAAATCCTGCTGTCAGCAGCAGAGTGAAGTGGAATAAACTACCCCAGGGCAAAAACTCCTTTAAGGCAACTCTCTGGATTGAATCCCCACAGCCGATTAAACAGAACTTGGCTGCTGGAAGTTGAGATTTGTAATCTCTGGTTTCTTTCTTTTTTAAAAGAAAAAATTCTGGATTTCACACCTGGACACCTTGATCAGGAAACACCAGTCCAAGTCAGAGGAATGTCTGCCAAGGCAGGATATTTTCCCTTTGGTTTAGGAGTAGGGCAGTTTCATTAGCCTGCTTTACTGTTTAATATCAGCATCCCCTTCCACCCATTCTCCGGTGTCTTGTATGGACTCATCTCTTCATCACATTCCAAGCGATGCTTTTCATCCCAGAAGGGTTTCAGACCAATTTAGGAAGTGGTACCTTTATAAAGGGCAATTGTTTCATTCCAAGCTGAAGTTATTCCAGGTCCAGAATGAAACAAAGCAACTAGATAACTGTTAAGAGCAACACTACAAACTAGTAAAGTTTGTTTACTGAAAGTAAACAAATACAGGATTTTTTTTAAGCCACAATGCCTACACTGCCATTCTGCAGAGTAAATGCACAAAACAAACCACTTACTAAACCAAAGGTGCTAAAAATACTAAGAATAGATACATGATGCTGCACTGGGGAAGGATCTTGTCTTAACAAATGGGCACTGACTTCAAGGGGTGTAAGAGAGAATTCAAAAATGGCAAAAGGGGGAAAGACCGCTCAGCTGAAATAAATAAATTTGGAAAGAGCAAGGAATGATGGCAGTGGGATCAGAGTTTCTGAAATTAGATTGAACTGAACCTAACAATTAATTAAGAAAAGCAATTTTGCTTACATAAGCGAGAAACCTTGTCAAAAAAATAAAACGGGACTGTTACAGAGATGACAGAACGTTATTCTTACTCTGGGTATGACTGAAAAACTTGAGCAATCATTCTGCTTTAGTTTTCAAAATCAAAGTTCTGAAGCTGATCATGGAATGGAAACCAGTGAGATGATGGGAATGGAAATCAGGAACTACGGGGAAGCAGAACTCAAGGCTGAGGCTGTAAGAGCCACAAACACAGGTGGGATACAAAGAGGCAAATTCCTCTCCGCTACAGCAATCAAATACTGGGGTTAGTCAACAGAGAACAAAGGCAGACAAGTTTCCAAAAACTCCCAATCAAGTTTTAAAAGCAAGCTCAGATTTCCAAATTAAAGAGTCTGTAGACAACAGCAAGGGCCAGAAAACCCTCTCTTAAGGGGCACATCACAGCTATGGCTTTCATGCATTTAGAAGAGGAAAAAGCAAAGGGATGGCAGTTCCCAGCTGTGGACCAGCCCGGTTGCCAGAGCCACAGCCAATGGCTCCATCACCCCTGGCCCATCCCTGACCTGATCTGGGGGCCCCATGGAGCCCAGCTCCCTGCAGGATCTGCAGTCTCTTCCCAGAAACACAGCTGGGACCAGCTGCAGCAGTGCTGGCAGCAACCAAGCAAGAAGGCCAAATTTCACCTCCCTTTGGATCTTCCTTTCACTTGTCACCAGGAACTTGCTCACTTCTGCCCTGTTTAAATACCTCAGCTTTTAGGTTGTTGGTTTTTTTTTTTTTTAAATTTATGTTTCAGCTATGTATCTCTACACTCCAGTTTTCCTTTCTTCCTTATGCATAAACCTGATGTACTATAGCTTCTCCCACACACTTTTTATTACAAAGTCCAATTCCCTACCAAAATTTCATTTACAGGTGGATTTGTGAGGGGTAATTCTAGTTTCCCTTTCCCTACTCTTTCATAAAACAAATCTAAAAAAAAGGCAGCACAGCTACTCAGAAATTTTCCTACAGCAACTGAAGTTATATTCTGTTTACATATAATAGGAGGATTGATTTCCTTGCTGTACTTGTTTTTCAGACCAGAAAGTGTTTCTGTTTGACAGGGAAATTAGTAGTATTTGAAATATGTGGAAATTCAGAATATCCTTAATTTGCAAGTCTGCTCATCAGTCCAATAACAGATACATTAAGAAATAAGATTATGGCCAGAAAACATACTATAAAACTGGTGTCTTGTTTTACTTTATTTACATATCAAGTTTATCTGAGGCCCTGATTCTTATACCTGTTTGGAAAAAACCACAGGATTCTGAAGAGGTCAGAACTGCTATGCCAGATCCTATGAAGAAGGAGAAAAATATTTTTCTCTTGTTGCTCACACTTCAGACTCCAACAAAGGTTTAAGCTAGTTCTCTCCCACTTTTCTAACATTAGCTGAGTAATTAGAATTCATCTGACAATGCAGTGGCCAACAGCCAAACCAAAGCAGATTCCAGCTCACTCCTCTGCCAGTCTATTGGCTCAGTAGTCCCAAAAGTAGAAGAGATGCATCTTTTTGAAGTGTAAACTGAGCAGTTATAATTCTGAAGACACATACTGGGAGTCAGACAACATAAGCAGATGCCAATTTTGCAGTCACTTTTCAGTTCACTAGTTGCATTTTTGCCTGAAGTAACAGATGGAAGTATGTCTACATACATAATGCTGCTAGAAATATTCTTACTGAATGCACAGGGCAATACATGTGAAACGTAGATATATCTCCATGTACACAAGCTGAAAGCCCAAGAGCACAGACAGCACTCTTGGCCTAATTGCCATCAATAAGTGTTGCCAATTAGTTTGGCAGGTGGAGAAGGGAGTAATTTTACCCAGGGTGCTAGTCTGTTGTTCCGTTAGTAAACAATTTTATTACAGCAATGCCTGAGAAATAACTAAGAATTAGGTGCAATTAAGAAGGGCTCACTAAGCACAAAATATTAAACTGCTTTGATTCTGATAGTTTTGCATGTAAGCAGGGAAAGCTGAGATACCAAGGAGGGAGAGGTGATAGATCACCCCCATCTGAGCTGAACTTTGTCATTTTGAAGGAGTAAGGAAGGTGACCTTTAACTCACAATCCTCTTCCCTGTTTCGTTTTGTTGCAGTGTACTCACAATATCTAGCCACTGGTGCACAGCTACAGCCACTTGTGTTCCCAAGGGTTTAGTTAATACAAGCACATCTCCTGGCACTGCATTGTCTGGCCTGAAAACAAAGAATTCATACATTAATTACATAGCAAGATTCACAAACGTCATTAGGAATGAGTGCTGATAATTATGTTTTCACAGACACACGTATCTTGTTGCACAGTTAAAAAACTGACTAATTGCAGAATTCCCCTTTGGGATTCATTGCCATGCAATATCATTGAGCAAAGTGCTGCAAACTTATTTAAAAGTGCTAATCCTTCTTTCTCAGAATAGAACAATGCTTGCAGTCAGACACACACCAAATTGCATCTTTTCTTTCAATTTACAGGAGACATAAATGAGGATGGGGGGAAAAACTGACCTTTGTTACCCAGGGCATAAGATACCCAACATTTGCATCATGAACAAATTCATTTGTTTGGTATAACGTGCCACAGAGGGACACCGAAGATCAGCTTCTGTTAGATGGACAGAGTGCTGTAAATACAACAGTTCTGCAGTTTTCTACAGCCATTACCAGGGTAATTGGGAGATGGCTTAGAAACTTATGTATAAATGTGGCAGAAATTTATGTTCAAAACAGTCTCCAATATCTTTGAAGATTAGAAGCTTAACTCTCCTGTCAAAAGGAGAATAGGATCAAAAGGTACTGGGGGGGGGCAGGGAAAAGTAAGAGGACATCCTGTTTAAAAAAAGCAAATAGGTACAAAAGAGACGTGGCACCTGTTGAGTGCTGAGGACACATGCAAGCAGGAGAAGGTACTGCTTTATTCATCAGAGACACTACAACATCACAACACGGTGCTTACAGGATTTTTACTGTATCCCTTCAGACCAGTGCCTTTGGTTGTTTAGTGATTAAACTTACATTATAAATTCATTAGGCTGACAGACTGTCGTGGCCACTCCTCCTAAAACAATCCAGGGATTTAACACTGTTTGGCCACCAGTAACAGATGTTCCTGCCTCTTCTGCTGCATCTTTGAAACCCTGGATAATTAGAGGCATCACTTTGTCTCTTTCCTAGAGATCAAAACAGAAGTCAGAGTTCCATACACAGCAGTGCTCATCATTTCAAGACTGGTGCAGGGTTTTAACCGCTCAAGCCAAATGCCCTCATGGCAAATAGTTCAAGGCAGACAAGCCAGCCTTAGGAAGAGTCTGGCCTCCTGAAAACTGCACATTATCCCACAGAGTTATGGTTTGACAGCTCTGTGTGAAAGAAGGGGAAAGACACTTTAACACTGAAGAGACTTTCTTCAAAAGGTCATGTAAAAGTAACCAGAGTTCTGGGAACTCAGGACAAGTTCTGAGCTGCTCTAATCAGGTACAGCCACAGCGGTGCAGTGTAATAAGGCCAAGTTAAATCAAGATGCATTTGGCCCCCACTAACCAGCAAAGTTCCAACTTACATCCTTCTAAGAATAAACATCCCTTTTTTTTGCTGCAGCAAAACAAACATACATGCTGGCCACTTCCACCAGAAAAAAAAAAATTTAAAAAATACATAAAAATAATAAGAAAGCAAAACCAACCAAGGATTATCTATGAATTGGCAACCAAATGCTGGCCTTGGAGCAGTATTGTCCTGAACTGATAGAAGGAGGGACCTAATTTTGGTGGGGATGAAGGCAGCAGATTACAATGCCCCAGGAAACTGAACTTTTAGCACCTGACCTCAGAATGTTCATGAGGCAAGAGCCACACTATGAATTGAGCGATACAACAAAACCATCTCTTCTTTAAAAGGGTTCAAACTTTGGGGAGAAAATACACTAAAGGTGAACGCATTCTAAAAGAAAGTACCGAAAGTACCAAAAGAAAGTACCAAAAATCTTACCCTATCTGTCATTTTATTGCTGATTCCAAGGAGCATCAACATGTTGTCGCACTCTGTGACCCCCATGGCATAAAGGTCACTTAGGACATTGGCACACGCTATCCGGCCCTGAAAGAGAAAGAAAGACAAAAAAAAAAAAAAATCTGCAGGACTGTAGGTGGATGTTTAAACACCTGCCAGAAAAAAAAGCTTCCAGCATGGGTTTGCAGACTGACACAGCTGCTTATTCCACAGGCTCCAGCATTAAGAAACCCAGCCAGAGATGCAGGAAGATGCATTTCGTGCTATGTGCCCATCTAAAAGTCCAGGATCTGCTCCTTTTACAGGGACAGGGAGAATTCATCCCAGCTGTCTTTCTCAGCATTCTCTCTCACTGACTGTGTAGGAGTCCCAGGGTTCAGAGTGGATGCCCAGTCTGAGAGGTTGAAGTCAAGCTCGATGGTCTGCCTTGGGTAAGAGGCTCAATTTACTTCATCAAAAACATTCCAATTAACTTAATTCCAGCACAAAACTGTACATCCTGATGAAGATGACCATAGTATGGAACTCACAGCTGCTAGGAAGCCAATCCAAAATGCAGTATTGCTGTACCTCTTCTGCATCAGAATACACAGGAGACAGGGATCTTTGATGAGAAAGTTGTTTGCCCTCTGCACTACCCTGGAGGCCATGTCTACACTCCTCAGCTTTTAGGAGAGTACTCCTCTTCCCAGAGGATACAGCTAAGAAGTCAGGAAGCTGACAGCACTGAGAAGCCACCACTTGTGTCACATGATATCAGCTACTCTAATTTTACTAACTTAATGGTTCTGAGTCAGATTTTCTGGGGTATGGACTCAGTACAGAAGAGACATCAAGTTTCCTGATGAAGATGCAGAACTTCCTGACACAGG
This sequence comes from Empidonax traillii, assembly GCF_003031625.1. Taxonomy (NCBI): domain Eukaryota; kingdom Metazoa; phylum Chordata; class Aves; order Passeriformes; family Tyrannidae; genus Empidonax; species Empidonax traillii. The sequence continues at coordinate 205,591 of NW_020955978.1, read as the reverse complement.
ATGTGCCCCAGGGGACAGCAAGACATTTCAAAACACAGGACAAATTCTGTTGTGTTACCCTGGAAAACTCCATGCATTCTTTGAAAATTGTTTTAGGTTTACAGCTGCAGAATGGCAACCAATATCTGGTTTTATGATTTTAAATCTGGCTCACAGGCAACACCACCACAATAAAAAACAACAGTATGCTTGTTTGACAAAATTTGGACAATTCACAAAAAAAAGTAATATCTTCAGGCAGTTGCCTCACTTGCTGATGACATAAAATAACATGTCCAAATCACAATTAAATAAAATCCAGTTTTTCGTAAGTTCAAGAGCTTCCAGTAGCACCAGGGGAATCTCTAACATTTGAAACTGAATTAATCATTTAAATCTTAAACTATTAAGAAAAGAGTGAGCTGTGTATTGCATGGTTTGATGGATATTGGCTGTTAGATTTCTAGATGCCTGCCATTCCCCTTTTCTGGAAGGGAACTAAACCTATTCTATGTTATCTTCAGTATTTACCAAGCAAGCTGCGGGTTTATGCCCTGTTGGGGACCGACAGATAAGTTTTTAAAACAACAATGACAACAGCTCTGATAGTCAGAGGTCAGTCTAACAACCCTTTTGCCAACTGCCAAAACCACAATGGAAACAAACTCAGTACAAGTCTCAGGTCTGAAGGAGCAGAGAGAACAAAACACAGCTTGTGAACACTGACAAACACTCAAGAGGACTCACAAACAAGGGTCAGTCCTGCCTGCTTGCTCAGGTGTTTCAGGGGGACTATGTCCAGTACTAAGAACTATTTATAAGGGCAAAGGATGAAGAATCGGACACCCATCTCCAGCCCTGAGTGAAGGTTCTTCTTAAAAGAGCAACATAAAGGTTCCTGGAATGGAAGGGCATCCTTCCCTGCTCCTGTATTCAAACAGGTGTCTTCACAGTGCCACAACAGAGGCCAGTACCAGCCCTACTCCCAGTGGATAGATACTTATTATGAAACTAATTTTCAATTGTTTGTAACTTTTCTAATAAACCATTTAACCTGAATAAATCCCATGCTGGATATGGATTTTACAGGTGTACATCCTGGGGATAATTCTGTACATGGACTGAGTGTTTTCAAAGACAAAAAGAAGGATAAAGGGGAAAAAGAAGAAAGAATGATTTTGCATATAACTGCAAAACTTGGTTTTAAAATAGGCACTGACAGAGCGAGAGAAAGCTGTTTTCTGAAGCAGAAATTGGAAGCTCAGCTGAGTCCACACACAGTTTTGCTTCCCTCAGCTGTTTACTAATCCCTTCTGTCACAGTACCCAGCTTAGAGTTCATCTGCACTTCTGGATTTCCCTCTTTGCTCCCTCTCCTTCAGCGAGGGAAGAGAGATCAGACAAGGAGCTGCAGGTAAACCCTGTGCACAGAGAAAGGAAAAGGCTCTAAAACAGGGAATACCCGCTCAAAACCAGATTAGAACTGACCAGGTGAGGAGACTGAGAGGAAGGGCAAGGAGAGTGTGGACTGCACAAGAGAGATAATGGTCACAGAGTAGTAACAACAGGCATGGGTCAAGGGACACCCAGACTTAAATGAGGGAAAGAAGCAGCTGGAGAAGCAGGGCAGCAGCACCCTGTCTTGAACAGAGATGTCCACAGCACACTCCTTTATACAGCCTGGACACAAACTCAAACTTCTCACATCTCACCACTCCTCTGCTTGTAATAACCATCCATAAACCTGTGGCTGGTTGTATTTGACTGTCCTCTAACCACTGCTGGTCCACACAAGAAAATATTGAGGTACTCTAGCCCTCAAAAGGGAGAGGTCTGAGTAGAGGATCCAGCAGCATTATTCCTGCTGGATCATCACTGCCAGTACCAGCAAGAAGGCTTTGTTCTCAGTTAGCTTTTAGGAAGAAATACACATCTGCAAACACATTAGGAAGTGGTCAGCCACCGGATTAAAATGAATGCCTTCAAGAATGAAAAGTGAAGGACTTGAGAGTTAGACAATACCCAAGTTACAGCTGCTGGTGCATGTGGATCACAGCAGAGACTGTGACTATGATGCAAACACTGAAGCTGGACTAAGGCCAAATTTGCATTTCACTCCAACCACACAGGCCTAAACCTCATCTGGGCACAGGCTCATCTATCTACTCCTGCGGCATCTCAAACCCTTTATATCTCCAAACAAAGCAACCCTCCCCCTTCACCACAGCCTTTACCACTGTCCCTCCTGAGTTTTTGTTACAAGGTGAGGAAAAAAAAAAGTTTCTCAGATAATGAACTTGAACACAGAGCTCTGACATTTTTTTTCCCCCCTCTGGTCCCTGCCGGGTTGTAACATGATATTAAGGCAACCCAGTTGAATCAAATTTCTCAGGAGAGCTCAACAACTCCATACTCCGGAGGCCAGCCTGAGATTTCAGCTGCTCAGTTTGCAAAGAGCTCTTCTGGAACAGAAATCAAAGGAGCTACGCTTGCATATGTGCACACCACCTGGTCAAGCATGTTAAAAAAAGAAAAAACTTGGTCACAATCTCGAATTGCGTGTCCAAAACCTACCAGACAGGTCTCACAGAGCAAACAACAAACTGAGAGCAGCAAATAAAGCATGCAGGCACCCCCAACAGCAGCAAAAACATCCAAAGGAGTCCCATCCAAATCACAAGAATTCTAGCACTTCTTAACTTTCATTTAATATTTCCTTACGGCTTTATTAAGTCTTTTTTTTTTTTTTGATTTGTTTCTCCATGAGACACACTAAATGAAATAGGGATGCAGAAGTGACTGAAGCCAAAGTGCACCCAACTCCCAACAAGTCATTTCAGTGTACCCATGTTCAAATGGGGGTAGTACAACAGGAAAGCTGGTGTTCAAAAGCACTCTGAAGTTGACAGGTGCTATTGGCAGCTACTGACACTTTGGTATTTCCAGTTCTAACATGTTACTTGGGTTATTTCAGTACCTCAGAAAACACCAATTACAGTGTGGTTCTGCTCATAAGTGGAGTTTACTCTCTGTTGCTTCACAGGCATCTCTTTTTTTCCCCCCCTTTTGGACTTTACAAGCCAAATCCCACAGAACAAGAGATGAAGGGAAATTTGAATTGAAGGAGGCAGTTCTCCCAGCTTTCACCTATAGAAAGCAGCACTGCAGCATTCCTGGCCAACACGGAAGACTACAGGATGAAATTACGCCTTTCTCTCTCTGTGCCTATTTAGGAAAGCCTCTGAATGCAATTAATCACACAATTAGCACTGCACATCTAGAAGAAACGGTCAGAATTGCCAGTGGATTGGTGAGAAGCCAAAATCAGCAACAGAGCCAAGAGTTTAGTTTAGCCAACTTACCATCATATAAGGGTCATCCACAATAGGATAAATATAATCTGTTGTCTGGACCAATGACAAACCTCCATGTCTTAATGGAATAACACAAGTGTCCATCCCAATTCCTGCAAAGACAGAAATCCATGAGTGAGGTGAGTTAACTGTGCCTTTAATTATCTGTTGCTCTTTACAAGGCAACTTAAAAAACATGTCTGTGAAATACAACTCGTAACTGTCTAAACAGACATGGCAAATTCCTTCCTTAGAGAAAGCACACAGCACAAATAAGAGGAAAAACCAAGAAAATAAGAGGAAAAACCAAGTTCCTGGCTGGCACTGAACATAAGCATAAATGGCTGAAGGCAAGAACTACAATGGAAATAAACTACAATGTTCTTTATTCTCTTGCAGCAAAATAACAGCGCATCAAGAACATCTGTGCTTGTAAGTACATTTAAACATTTAAAGTTGAGAGGAACTACGTGATTGATACTGTCAAAAGTAACACAGAACTCCTTTGAGAAAACCACGACTCTGAGCACACCCTTTTCCCTGACAGTGGGTATTCCAAACAGAGTAAGTGGTATTAAAACCTCCCAGCATTCGCTGTGATGGAAAAACCCACAGCAAAGGGGCAGGGGGCAGATCACAGCATGCTGGCTGAGCCACACGCCCTGTGGGTATCCTTGTAGCAATGGCAGGTAGTTTATCTCCAACCTGAGATGGCAGCAAGCCACCTGGAATTACTCTGCATACCTCACAGGGCAAGAGTCTTCCAAACAGCCTGTTTTTTGAGAGCAGATGTCACTCCTTTGCCTTTCCTATGCAAACACACTACCAGCTGTCACCTGAGGTCTTACTAAGGAGACAGAGAAGGTGTGTCAGGCAGTCAGGATATAGGTGGAGAGGATCTTGCTTCTCCTGCCTACAGAGGCAGAAGAAGCTAATGAGCAGTAACTTAGGGCCTCTCATCTTCCCCAGAAGCTCCCAAGCCACCCTGTGCGATGTCCAGTGTCCCCAGGGAAGAGCACATATACAGTTACAGAGGAGTGGTCCATCTATAGGAGCTGTTTTGCCCTCAGTTCACCTGTTCATGCCATAATGATCCCTTGGGCACTTCTCCACAACTGCAGCAGAAGTGCTGCTTGACAGACAGGCCGAGGAGCTATGGTGATGGTCCTGAGGCTACACTGATGTTCCACCAAGACAGATCTGACTAAACAAGTGAATCTGTTCAGAGACGTGACTGATTTCAGGTCCGTAACAGCTCTGAGAACTAACACCAGACTTGCAGCTTTTTTACTCACAGCCACGTTTAAGATTGCTCTGGGTAACATCACTTGCAGAACTAAAAAGGAGTGAGCTTGAGCCTGCTATTGGCTCAAGAAATATTGATATTCCTTAAGTTGAAGGAAAAAAAATAATTAATTCTGCACTGCAAATACTGACTGCATCTCAAAAGCATGGTGCATATGCACAGGTGCTAAAATTATCTGTCTATACCTTTTAAACACAAGGCATCAAAGGCAAATCACACCAAACTTATCCAAAGACACATGTGTTAAAGGGATACTCACCACAAGAGCATATTTTTAAGAGACCTGAGCTCTCCACCTTCTATTACTAACAGATTTCCTGTTATATAGTATCACACCCACATACTGATAGCATAAATCTACTTTTTTTACCTTTTCATACAGCTGGAGAAGAAAAATGTATTAGCGGTTCCATTACTGTTTAGAGGCTGTAAGTTTGTAAGAGAAAAGAAATCCAACCCAAACTATTAATGATTTTAGAAAACTGCCAAATTGAAACACTGCTGTGAACAATTTATTTAATTCAGAAAAATACATATAAAGGGCAATTCGGGGACAAAAGAAGCTGGAAGTGTCCTTCAGCAGGGAATATTAAATTATAGTGCCACCCCAGCTTCACACACAATTGCTGCTTAGATATTTCTTACAAAGATCCCCATTGTTTAAGCACGAACACGGGTGCCTTACTAATCTCTCACTGAATTCAGTCTCTAACAGAATAATGGGCTGAGACCTGTCAGCCTCCTAATAGACAATCAGCAATGTTAAAACAATTTTAAATAAGGTTATTGGACACTAAATTGATAATTAAATAACTTCAGAATAAATGCTCCATTGATATTCCTTAAGTTGAAGGAAAAAAAAAATAATTAATTCTGCACTGCAAAACAGAGATTGAATATGCAGGGCTGAGTAAATAGACAAACAGAATTAAAAGTGTCATTAAACACATTATCTACATTAATTTATCTATATCAATATTAGGTACAGTAGCTGGTATCAAAATACCTACGTTTGCCCTGTTCCCCATGTAGGTGGCTTGTGCAGGTTGTTTTCCCTTATTGCTTGCATCATTGTGCAAATATCAAAGAGAAAGTGAAGCTGGCAAGAACACAGAGGTCTTGGAAAGGCAGCCTTTCCCAGGCAGCTTCTACAGGTGAGCAAAAGAGTTAGAGTGGGGAACAACGAAAGGACTGCAAGGAACAATGACAACTGTGAAACAATTTGCTCCCAGTCAGCTGAAGCAAGGAATTTTTCTCTTCTTCACTTTTTGTGACTCAGGAACAGAGTGGAGGGGAGGGAGTGGGGAACTTCACCTGCAAGTCTCCAATTGCATAAAATTCATTGCATTCATTGTATAAATTTCCAAATGTATCAACATAAAATCCCAGAAATTAACTGAAAGGACTTGAGTTTGCACAGCATCTACTGGGGAAAGAGAGGAGCACATTAACACCTAAGCACGTGCCTATCACAATGGCCATTCCTGAGTGTATTTCCTTTGTAGCTGAGTGCACTGCAGGATGTTAAATAAGTAAAATAATACTCCTGTATCCCAGATGCCGACAAGTGACAGCATGAGATTCATTCTTCAGCTTTCTGGATGCTATGCATGCATTATACAACATACAGTTTTCAAGCTGATTAAACAAACCACAGATGAGACCGCGTCACCAGGCACACCAAACAGAAGGACCGCACACGTCAGGAACAGCAGCTACTTACCCAGCCTGGGCATAACTGCCCCCAAGAACTGTTCATCTTCCTGAAAATGGTTTTCTTGTAGAGATTCGAGCAGTTTCTGTAAGACATCCTGCGGCACTTTGCAGCCTGTGCCTTTCAGTTCAGTGAATCGGGTCAGGCGGAAGCTCTTGTCCAGTTCGTAACTTTCTGGGTTAAACGACTCCCGGACAGACATGGTTCTCTCCCACAGACTGCCGGCCTTTCCCACCCCACAGCAACGGGATCAGTTTCTCTGCTGATCAGTCTTATTAAAAAATACAATAAAAAAAAAAAAAAAAAAAAGAATTGGGACCATTAGAAATTCCTAGGACCTGCGAGACAACACAGGTTTTCCACGTGGAGCGAGTTAAAAGAAAGCACTCGATGCTGTTATTCACCTGTTAAAACAGGTGAACACATCTCACACAAGTCATTTCCCTAAGACTACAAAGAATGACTCCTCACCCTACCTTCTGACATTTAGAACTACAACTATGCCCGGTGAATCAAGAGAATTAAATTTTTTTCCAGATGTGCTGCATAAGGTTTTCATTAAAAAAAAAAATCTCTAACACACTTACCAACCTCATTTAACACGGAGGAAACGAAAGAACAGTTCCCAGAGTAGAGAGGCCAGCTTCCAAAAGGCAACCTGGGCCCTGATCCTGCAACACGACAGTCACATCTGCTTGTACACAGCTCAGTGCAGGGTCACAGTTTTAGCCATTAACATTTTAATCTCAAAAATAAGATGCTTCTCAAATACTGGCTCTGCTTCAGTCCTGATGTAAGAAGCTGAAACTCCATAATACACCTGTTCTCCTTGGGGGAAAACACAGTCCTGGTGTTCTGTTAGTACAGGTAACAGAAGAACAAAGAGGCCATATTTAAGCAGACCGGTCCACCTACAAACACGCCAGTTTACCTTTTGGTATGTCCGCAGACATAAAAATCCAGAAAAGTTTCTTGCCTCTCCAGCCCTTTTTTAGTCAACTAATGATACTGAGTATACAGAGAATTGCCCATTAAAATGGTAATGTAAAAAGACACTGATGCAACTCATTTAATAAAATTCTTAACAATGCATGTCTAATTTTAGAACGTTTTTCCACTCTGACTCACATCCCACCACACTCCAAAACTAATAAGAGGCCTAAACCGAGACACTGACTTCTAAACAGGAACGGCTGTGATAAAACGCAATTCATCTTTCTCAGAGAAGTTTTCAGGAATTACTAAAAACAACCTGTCTGTGGTATTTTCTTAGAAAGCAAGGATCCTGCCTAAGAGCAACAAGAACAGAGATCGGCAGCATCACTGGCAAAATCTGATACCGATACTCACATCTTAACAAGGTTAAGCTGAAAAGAAAAAAACAAATGCAAGTGACTGGTATTTGCCAAGTTCAAGTTTGCTAAATGAAGAAGTAAATCTACAGACTGTGATGTATCTCCCCTATACAGCACTTATTAACAAGTACATCTGTTCCACAAACCTTTAAGTCTACTAATTTATTGATTCTAATTCGTCGGAGCTGAAGTTTTAAGCTCCCTGAGAACTTTTGATGTGGAGCCCAACTCCCCTTTACAGTGCTTTCCCTCCTTCCCTAGGAGGTGTGGCATTTATTTAAAACAAATCTCCCAAAGCCCAGGCTCGGGCACTAATCCAAACTCTAGTTACAAGAACGTGTCTTGGATGAGCAATGAATTCAGTTCTAGCTGTTGTCTTCCAATGCAAGACATTAAGCACTTGCAATCAGGAAAAAAAAAAAAAGTGTCTGGAAAACAACCTGTCAACAGAAAAAGGAGACAAAAGCTTTCCAAGGAAGGGGATTTTTTTCTCCTCTCCATTCTTTTTTAACACTTCGTTCTAATTAATTCCAGCAATATATAAAAAGCAGCTTGCCCCACAAGGAAAACATCTTCCCTCATCTAACCACTAATTGCAATAAGCTTAGCACCCCCTGCCTACCTACACAGGGATGGATGCGGAGGCCACAGCCTACCAGGAACTTTTTTGCAGCCTGGAGGACTGCAAAGACAGAGTTCCCTCGTTCGAAAACAAATCTTGAAACAAACAAGGCGATTTCATTTAATGCCAAACACCCGCAGTGCAAGAACGCAGTAACTTCTTAATGAAGATCTGATTAAAGCTGCATGCAGTAGGGTATTTTGCTGACTGCCAGGGGAGCAACCTCCCCTGCAGGACTAAGTCTAGTGACTTCGGTGGTCGCAGCACCGAGCCTGTAAGAGCTCAGGAAGCGTCTGGATAACGCTCTCAGGCACATGGTGTGATTCTTGGGGCTGCCCAGTGCAGGGCCAGGAGCTGGGCTCGATGATCCTTGTGAGTCCCTTCCAACTGGGAATATCCTGCGATTCTGGCAGTCCGCGCAGCACGCGCTGCGAGCGACAAGCCTCCCTCCCCCGCGGGAGGAATCACCCCGTAACCCAGACGTTCCTTACTTTTAAAAAGCCGGCATAATAAATATTAAAAGCTAAAGTTTAACCCTTGCCTCCCTTAAGAGCAGGCTGGGGAGAGAGCACAGGAGCAAAAGAAAAAAAAAAAAAAAAAAGGAGGCGGAGGGGGTTGGAGGGAGGAAAGAAGTGGATGCAGGTACATACCCAGCGCAACCCCCTCAGCACCCGCCGCCAGCCCGGCCGCCCGGGACACGCGGGGCGCGGAGCCGCGACACCCATGGGCCCGCGGGGGGAGCGCGGCTGCGGGCGGGCACGGCTGCGGGACACCTTAAATTTCCAGCCGCTGCCTTTAGAGGCGAACCCGGGGCCTTCGCTGCCGCTCTCTTTGTGCAGACGGAGAGGAGGCGGCGGGGGGAAGAGGAGGAGGAGGAAGGAGCTGCGCGGAGCGGAGCGGCGGCAGCGGCCCCTTTCCCGCGGGTGCCCGGCCCCG